>NC_069505.1:219562226-219632226 GCF_027579735.1 Bombina bombina
ACAGAGATACTTAAATGTTAATTTATTTCATGTAATTGGCAAGAGTCCATGAGCTAGTGATGTATGGGATATACAATCCTACCAGGAGGGGCAAAGTTTCCCAAACCTCAAAATGCCTATAAATACACCCCGCACCACACCCACAATTCAGTTTTACAAACTTTGCCTCCTATGGAGGTGGTGAAGTAAGTTTGTGCTAAGATTTCTTCGTTGACATGCGCTTCTCAGCATTTTGAAGCCCGATTTCTCTCAGAGTACAGTGAATGTCAGAGGGACGTGGAGAGTATCACCTATTGAATGCAATGGTTTTCCTAACGGTGGTCTTTTTCATGGGTTCTCTGTTATCGGTCATAGAGATTCATCTCCTACCTCCCTTTTCAGATTGACGATATACTCTCATATACCATTACCTCTACTGATAACTGTTTCAGTACTGGTTTGGCTATCTGCTATATGTGGATGGGTGTCTTTTGGTAAGTATGTTTTTATTTCTTAAGACACCTCAGCTATAGTTTGGCACTTTATGCATTTACATAAAGTTCTAAATATATGTATTGTACTTATATTTGCCATGAGTCAGGTTCATGTATTTCCTTTTGCAGATTGTTAGTTTCCTATTTGGGGAAAGTTAATATTAAGAAATATTTTTCTTACCTGGGGTTTAGTCTTTTTCAATTGACTACTTTGTTTCAAATTGCGGGCTGACTTAGGCTCGCGGGTGCGCCAAATGTTACACTTTATTGCGTCATTCTTGGTGCGAGAATCTTTTGGCGTGAAAGGCATGTCCATTGACACAAGTTCGTCATTTCCGGCATCGTAATTGACGCAGAGGTTTCACACAGGGTTGCGTTGTTAGTGACGTGAGTGTGTCATTTCCAGAAATGGTTGGCGGGAATAAAAAAAAAATTTCAGTTACGTTGTGCGTCATACTTGGCGCCAATTTTTTTTTCATTTTTTATTGCCTTATTGCTTTTGCCTCTTGCCTTTTTTCTATGTCAGAGGGCTATGCTATTTGCATTTTTTCCCATTCCTGAAACTGTCATATAAGGAAATTAACAAATTTTGCATTATATGTTGTTTTTTATTTTACATTTTGCAAGATGTCTCAATCTGATCCTGCCTCAGAAGTACCTGTTGTAACTTTGCTGCCTGATGTTGGTTCTACTAGAGCTAAGTGCATTATATTTCCTATATAAGCAAAAAATCTGTAGAAACAGAAAGGGGGATGGAGCGCAACCAAGGGAAAACACACTGATCTAAGTGCAGATTAAAAACACCTTTTCACTTTATTCAAAACAATAAAAACATCAGGATGTACACTTACAAACTTCACCCTCAAACATATGAGGTATGTACTGGCACTCTGTATAAGTTGTCCAAAACACGATTAAACTGGATGCTGTGTAGTCAGATGTGTTTGTATCCCACTACGAGAGTTCCACTGAGCCCAATGTGAATATATGACTGTCCAGGGGGAGAATGTCCCTTTATAACTTATAAATAGCACTGAAATTCAAAGCTCCAATATCACAGTGCAAACACAGGTAGGGCCGTGTTACAACTCAGGTAAACAAACTGTAAACGTTGGGAGGCGGTAAATACAGTGGCAGCGCGGTCCTGTAATTGTAGTCGGCTGAAGGATAATATTGTGAACTGCTTATTAATTACTACACTGTATTATATGTGGTGTTTTATTATCTGTATTCATTGTTGCGTGGCGCTACCTTAATATTGTATGCTATACAGTATTTCTTTGGCATTATATTTCCTAATGTCATTGTATTGGTTATCATAATAAACTTTTATATGCAGATATTGTGTCCATCAGTAAATAGTACATTTCCTGTTGCTGTTTCTTCAACTTTTAATGTACATGTTATACCTATGAAATTTAAAGAATGGTGTTACTGATTCTGTTCAGAAGGCTTTGTCTGCTATTCTGCCTTCTAATTAATATAAATGTCTTTTTAAACTTCTCATAAGGTTGATGAAATTTCAAATGACTGACAACATAATGAATTATCCTCTTCTGATGAGGATCTATCTGATTCAGAAGATCTTTCCTCAGATATTGACACTAACAAATCTACTTATTTATTTAAAATGAAGTATTTTCATTCTTTGTTAAAGAAGTGTTAATTATTTTGGATATCGTGGAAACTAGTCCTCTTAATATTAGAACTAGTAAATTCTGTTTTTAAACCTCCTGTGGTTACTCCAGAGGTTTTTCCCTGTTCCTGATGCTATTTCTGTTATGATTTCTATGGGATGGAATTAGCCGGGTACTTCTTTTTATTCCTTCCTTCTTCAAGGTTTTAAAAATTGTATCCTTTTACCAGCAATTTCTATAGAGTTTTGGGAAGTCGATCCTCAAAGTTGATGGGGCTATTTCTACTCTTGCTCAACGTACCTCTTTTCCTGGAAGATAGTACTTAAAGGGACACTGAACCCAATTTTTTTCTTTCATGATTCAGATAGAGCATGAAATTTTAAGCAACTTTCTAATCTACTCCTATTATAAAAATGTCTTCATTCTCTTGGTATCTTTATTTGAAATGCAAGAATGTAAGTTTAGATGCCGGCCCATTTTTGGTGAACAACCTGGGTTGTCCTTGCTGATTGGTGGATAAATCCATCTACCAATAAAAAGTGCTTTCCATAGTTCTGAACCCAAAAAAAAACTTAGATGCCTTCTTTTTCAAATAAGGATAGCAAGAGAACGGAGAAAAATTTATAATAGGAGTAAATTAGAAACTTGCTTAAAATTGCATGCTCTATCTGAATCATGAAAGAAAAAATTTGGGTTCAGTGTCCCTTTAAGTTCCTTTAGATAGGAGACTTGAATCTTATCTAAGGAAAGCTTATTTATATTCAGGTCTTCTCATGCCTGCAATTTCTTTGGCTGATGTTGCAGCTGCATCAACTTTTTTGTTGGAGATTTAGCGCAACAAGAATTGGATTCTGATTTATCTAGTATTGTTCGCTTACTGCAACATACTAATCAGTTCTGATGCCATATTTTGATGCTAGATCTATATCTTTAGCTATTTTTAGCTACAAGAGTTTTGAGGCTTAAATCTTGGAATGCTGATATGACTTTTTAAGTCTAGATTGCTATCTCTTTCTTTCCAAGGTAATAAGAGACCTAAGGGTAAATATAAAGCTTCTAAATCGTTTTCGTTCTTTTTGTCAAATAAGGAACAAAAGCCTAATCCTTCCCTATGGAATCTGTTTTCATTTGGAAACCTTCATGAATTGGAATAAATCCAACCCATTTAAGAAACCAAAAGCCCCTAAGTCCACATGAAGGTGCGACTCTCATTCCAGCTCAGCTGGTAGGGGGCAGATTAAGGTTTTTTTCAAGAATGTTTTGGATAAATTCGGTCCAAAATCAATGGTTTCAGAGTATTGTCTCTCAGGGGTTTTGAATAGGATTCTGAGTAAATCCTCCTGTGAGAAGATTTTTTTCTCTTACGCATCCCAGCAAATCCAGTTAAAGCTCAGGCTTTCCTGAAGTGTGTATCAGACCTGGAGTTTCAGGGGTAGTCATGCCAGTTCCTTTTCAGGGATAAGGTCTGGGGTTTTATTCAAATCTATTCATTGTCCCAAAGAAGGAAATTTCATTCAGATCAATTCTGGATCTGAAAATTTTTAATCGTTATGTAGAGTACCAATTTTCAAATGGTGACTTTAAGGACTGTTCTGCCTTTTATTCAGCAAGGACATTTTAGGTCCACAATGGATTGCAGGATGTATACCTTCATATTCCGATTCATTCAGATCATTATCGGTTCCTGAGATTCTCTTTTCTAGACGAGCGTTACCAATTCGTTGCTTTTCCATTTGTGAATCTTTTTTTAAAGGTTCTTGGTGCCCTGCTTTATGGAAACCAGAGAGCAGGATATTGCAGTGTTTCCTTATTTAGACAATATCTTATTAGCTCAGTCTTTCCGTTCTTCAAAATCTCACACTAATCAACTAGTGTTGTTTTTTCGAAAACATGGTTAGAGGATCAATTTTCCAAAAAAATTCTTGATTCCTTAGACAAGGGTCACCTTTTTAGGTTTCCAGATAGATTCAGTGTCCATTACAGTGTCTCTAACAGACAAGAGATGTTTGAAAGTGGTTGAAGCATGTCGGCACCTTCAGTCTCAGTCATTCCCTTTTAGTGGTTATGTGCATGGAAAATTTAGGTCTCATGACTGCAGCATTGGACGTGATTCCCTTTGCTCGTTCCCACATGAGACCTCTCCAGCTTTGTTTGCTGAATCCATGGTGCAGGGATTAAACAAAGATATCACAATTAATATCCTTAAATCACAATGTTTGACACTCTCTGACGTGGTGGTAAATCACCAACGTTTAGTTCAAGGGGCTTCTTTGTTTGGCTAACCTGGACTATGATCTCTACAGATGTACGTCTTTCAGGTTGGGGAGCTATTTAGGGATCTCTGACAGCACAAGGGGTTTGGAAATCTCAAGAGGCGAGATTACCAATTAATATTTCAGAACTCAGCTCTTCAGTTTTTGGCCTCTGATGAAGAGAGAACTGTTCATTTATTTTCAAACAGACAATATCACATTCAGTGGCATTTGTCAATCAGCAGGGTGGGACTCACAGTCAACAAGCTATGAAAGAAGTATCTCGGATACTTGCTTGGGCGGAATCCAGCTCCTGTCTACTTTCTGCGGTGCATATCCCAGGTATAGACATTGGGAGGCGGATTATCTCAGCCGTCAGACTTTACATCCTGGGGAGTGTTTTCTCCATCCAGATGTGTTTTCTCAGATTGTTCAGATATGGGGTCTTCTACAGATAGATCTGATGGCCTCTCATCTAAACATGAGACTTCCCAGATGCCTGTCCAGGTTCAGGGATTTTCAGGTGGAAGCAGTGGGTGCGCTGACACTTCCTTGGTGTTATAAACCTGCTTATATTTTCCTGCCTCTAGTTTTTCTTCCAAGAGTGATCTCCAGAATCATCATGGAACAATTGTTTGTGTTGCTGGTGGCTCGAGCATGGCCTCACAGGTTTTGGTATATGGGTCTTGTTCGGATGTCCAGCTGCCAACCATGGCCACTTCTGTTAAGGCTGGACCTACTGTCTCAAGGTCCGTTTTTCCATCAGATTTTCAAATCATTAAATTTTGAAGGTATGGAAATTGTTCGCTTAGTGCTAAGTAATAGAGGTTTCTCTGATTCAGTGATTAAAGGGACACTGAACCCCCAAAAAAATATTTCGTGATTTAGATAGAGCATGCAATTTTTAGCAACTTTATAATTTACTTCTATTATCAATTTTTCTTCGTTCTCTTGCTATCTTTATTTAAAAAAGAAGACATCTATGCTAAGGAGCCAGCAGATGTTTGGTTCAGAACTATGGACAGCACTTAATTATTGGTACTGTCCAATCAGCAAGGACAACCCAGGTTGATCACCAAAAATGGGCCGGCATCTAAACTTAAATTCTTGCTTTTCAAATAAACATACCAAGAGAATGAAGAAAATTTGATAATAGGAGTAAATTAGAAAGTTGCTTAAAATTGCATACTCTGTCTGAATCACGGCTCAAGTTAGGGAGATCTTCAGGGGGTAGTGTTAGGTTTTTTTTAAGGGAGGATTGGGTGGGTTTTAGAGTAGGGTTAAGTGTGTGGGTGGTGGGTTTTAATGTTGGGGGGTATTGTATTTTTTTTACAGGTAAAAGAGCTGATTACTTTGGGGCAATGCCCCGCTAAAGGCCCTTTTAAGGGCTATTTGTAATTTAGTATAGGGTATGGAATTTTATTATTTTGGGGGGATTTTTTATTTTATTAGGGGGATTAGATTAGGTGTAATTAGTTTAAAATTCTTGTAATTCTTTTTTTATTTTCTGTAATTTAGAGGGGTTTTTTTTCAAAATTTTGTTTATTTAATGTAATTGTATTTAATTGTAGGTAGTTTAGGTAATTTATTTAATGATAGTGTAGTGTTAGGTGTAATTGTAATTTAGGTTAGGATTTATTTTACAGGTAATTTTGTACTTATTTTAGCTAGGTAGTTATTAAATAGTTAATAACTATTTAATAACTATTGTACCTAGTTAAAATAAATACAAAGTTGCTTGTAAAATAAATATAAATCCCAAGCTAGCTACAACTAGTGATGTCGCGAATAGTTCGCCTGCGAATGGTTCCCGGCAAACATAGCATGTTCGCGTTTGCCGCGGCGGGCGAACATATGCGATATTCGATCCGCCCCCTATTCGTCATCATTGAGTAAACTTTGACCCTCTACCTCATAGTCAGCAGACACATTACAGCCAATCAGCGGCAGACACTCCCTCCCAGACCCTCCCACCTCCTAGACAGCATCCATTATAGATTCATTTGGAAGCTGCATTCTTAGTGAGAGGAGGGACTGTGTAGCTGCTGCTGATTTAATAGGGAAATCGATAGCTAGGCTAGTGTATTCAGTGTCCACTACAGTCCTGAAGGACTCATCTGATCTCTGCTGTAAGGACAGCACCCCAAAAAGCCTTTTTTAGGGCTAGAACATCTGTCTGTTTTTTTTTTCCTGTGTAATCTAATTGCAGTTGCCTGCCTGCCAAGCCACTTGCCCAGTGCCACCACTCATATCTGGTGTAACAGTAGTGTAAATTTTAAAAAAAAAAAACCTTTTTGACTGTGAAACATAAGTCTGCTAGAGTAATCTAATTGCAGATGCCTGCCTGCCAGCGTGTGTGCCAGGCTCACAGCGTATACTGTGCCCACTTGCCCAGTGCCACCACTCATATCTGGTGTGACAGTAGTGTAAATTTAAAAAAAGAAAAACTTTTTTGACTGTGAAACATCAGTCTGCTTGTGTAATCTAATTGCAGTTGCCTGCCTGCCAGCGTGTGTGCCAGGCTCAGTGTGTACTGTGCCCATTTGCCCAGTGCCACCACTCATATCTTGTTTAATACTAGTGTAAGTGTACATTTAAAAAAAAAAAACTTTTTGGACTCTGAAACATCAGTCTGCTTTTTTGTGTCAGGCTCACAGAGTATACTGTGCCCACTTGCCCAGTGGCACCACTCATATCTTGTTTAATAGTAGTGTAAGTGTACATTTAAAAAAAAAAAAACTTTTTGGACTGTGAAACATCAGTCTGCTTTTTTGTGTCAGGCTCACAGTGTATACTGTGCCCATTTGCCCAGTGGCACCACTCATATCTTGTTTAATAGTAGTGTAAGTGTACATTTAAAAAAAAATGACAGGCAGAGGCAGGGCACCCCGCAGGTGCTGTCGTGGTCGTGGTGCTGTGATTCCCTTTGGCCCTAGAATAATGCCCAGTGTTCAGAGGCCACGTACCATGAACTCAAAAAGTTCTGAGGACATAGTTGACTATTTAACACAGGACATCCAATCTTCTATAGCTTCCGCTCCGAACCTTGATGCACCATTCTCCTCCAGCTTATCTTCGGGCAGCACCTCTCAAGTTACCACTCGCCCGCCTGCCGCCACCACCAACACTAGCACCACAGCCGCTTCACTTGATCTGTCAGAGGAGTTATTTAAACATCAGTTGGAAGAAATGAGTGATGCGCAACCATTATTGCCAGAGGATTTAGATAACAGGGATATGTCTCAGTCAGGCAGCATTACACACATGGACGTACGGTGTGATGATGATGATGTTGTACCTGCTGCGGGAGTTTGGTCTGTCACTGTGAAGCGGGCGTAACCCTTACACTACCTGATCGATACAACATCATACTTGATGTTTTAAAGCACGTTATTCCAAACAATTTAGGAATGTTAGGTGATTTATGCCCTTTATGGATTAAAACCAGACTCTGCATCAACTATGTAATTTTCCATGGGAGTTTTGCCATGGATCCCCCTCCGGCACGCCACAGTCCAGGTGTTAGTCCCCTTGTAACAACTTTCCCATCACTATTGTGGCCAGAAAGAGTCCCTGTGGGTTTTAAAATTCGCCTGCCCATTGAAGTCAATGGGGGTTCGCCCGGTTCGCAAACTTTTGCGGGAGTTTGCGTTCGCAGTTCGCAAACCCAAATTTTTAGGTTTGCGACATCACTAGCTACAACGTAACTATTAGTTATATTTTTGCTACCTTAGGGTTTATTTTATAGGTATTTAGTTTTAAATAGGATTAATTTATTTAATTATGTTAAATTTATTTAGTATAATTTAAATTATATTTAAGTTAGGGGGGTTAGACTTAGGGTTAGACTTAGGTTTAGGGGTTAATAAATTTAATATAGTAGCGGCGACGTTGGGGTCGGACGATTAGGGGTTAATAAATTTAATATAGTTGCGGCGACGTTGGGGGGGCAGATTATGGGTTAATAACTATAATGTAATTGGCGGCGATGTTGGGGGCAGTAGATTAGGGGTTCATAGGGATAATGTAGGTGGCGGCGGTGTCCGGAGCGGCAGATTAGAGGTTAATAAGATAATGTAGGTGTCAGCGATAGCGGGGGCGGCAGATTAGGGGTTAATAAGTGTAAGATTAGGGGTGTTTAGACTCGGGTACATGTTAGGGTGTTAGGTGTAGACATAGATTTATTTTCCCCATAGGAAACAATGGGGCTGCGTTAGAAGCTGGACGCTGCTTTTGTGCAGGTTTTTTTCAGCCAGCTCAGCCCCATTGTTTCCTATGGGGAAATCGTGCATGAGCATGTTTTGCCAGCTCGCCGCTACCGTAAGCAACGCTGGTATTGAGGTGAAATGTGGAGCTAAATTTTGCTCTATGCTCACCTTTTTGTGGCTAACGCCGGGTTTAAAAAAACCTGTAATACCAGCATTGTCTTAAGAGAGCGGTGGGAAAAAAAGGCTCATCAGCCCCGCAAGCCTTACCGACAAAAACTCGTAATCTCGCCGTATGTTTTTTAATTGTTTCTCTAAGAGCTTGATATTCATAAGATTGTCTGATGATAAATGTTAATTTCTCTCTTGTCAGTCTGGCAAAGATCTTGTCAGGTGAAAATCTTCTAAAAAAAAATGGTCTGACCCTTCCTGTACAAATGATTGGTAATGTAGCTTTGTTTAGAAATCTAAAGGGCTTGCTAATAAAACGCAAATTTGAGCAGTATGGAGAGGGCATAATATTAACATATATTTTCATTCAACATATAACAATTGCCAGGGAGGTTCTATCTCGGCATCCCAGCGAGCAAGCTTCATCCGCTGCCCACATTTCACAAGCTATTATTTGTGCAGCCACACCCCATGCTTTTGCAAACGCACCAATAGCATGAGAGCAAGGCTTGTCAATCATCTAGATCAGATTGGATTGGGGTGATTTAACGCTACTACTCTTGAAGTGGTGGAGAGGCAAAGTAGCTGCTATCTTAAGACGTGAGCCTGAATGGCACTGAAGCTGCAGCTTAATAAAAAGAGCCCATAATGTGCGTTTTGTAAATCTATTTTGCTTGTAATATTTAAAATAATCTAAGTTTCACAGTAAATGTTGTATATTTCTTTAAAAATGTTCATCTCGCCAAAAAAAAAAAAAGTACGATCGGGTTGATTTCTGTCTGCGGCCTCAGAGCAGGCGGACAAGTTATGGAGCAGCGGTAAATCAGCCCCTTAAAGTGAAGGTAAACTTAATAAAGTTACAAACAAGAATGTTAATAAACGCCAAATTTAAAACTAATGTTCATTCATGATTTTTTCTATATTTGCCTATTATAAAAGTTATTACCACTATTGTGTCTATATTTATCGCCCTCTTCCTCCTACCTGTAGTCGATGTGTTTTTGTTTTTTGTTTTTTTATGATGTTTTCACCATCCTCCAATAGAGAGCTGTCCCTTTTTGGAGTATATTTCAAAAGGCAATAAGCCCCTTTCCCTAAATGCGCATACAGCTCTTTGTCCGTTGGATTCTAGATTATGTGTGCATTCATTTTTCGCGCATGCTCTTCCCTCAAATGTTCTTTTCTTTAAATATGAGCAATAAAATAAAGCATTAAAGGGACACTGAAACCAATTTTTTTTTCTTTCGTGAATAAGATAGAGCATGCAATTTTAAGCAACTTTCTAATTTAACTCCTATTATCAGATTTTCTTCATTCTCTTGGTATCTTTATTTGAAAAGCAAGAATGTAAGCTTAGATGTCGGCCCATGTTTGGTAAACAACTTGGGTTGTTCTTGCTGATTGGTGGATAAATTCACCCATCAATAAACAAGTGCTGTCCAGCATACTGAACCAATAAAATAGCTTAGATGCCTTATTTCAAATAAAGATAGCAAGAGAACGTAGAAAAATTGATAATAGGAGTAAATTAGAAAGTTACTTAAAATTGCTGCTCTATCTGAATCACGAAAGAAAAAAATTGGGTTTAGTGTCCCTTTAATCAATTGCAAAACAAGCTCTTTAACCCCTTAATGACCGCAGCACTTTTCCATTTTCTGTCCGTTTGGGACCAAGGCTATTTTTACATTTCTGCGGTGTTTGTGTTTAGCTGTAATTTTCCTCTTACTCATTTACTGTACCCACACATATTATATACCGTTTTTCTCGCCATTAAATGGACTTTCTAAAGATACCATTATTTTCATCATATCTTATAATTTACTATAAAAAAAATTATAAAATATGAGGAAAAAATTGAAAAAAACACACTTTTTCTAACTTTGACCCTCAAAATCTCCTACACTTCAACAACTACCAAAAAACTCCCATGCTAAATAGTTTCTAAATTTTGTCCTGAGTTTAGAAATACTCAATGTTTACATGTTCTTTGCTTTTTTTGCAAGTTATAGGGCAATAAGTACAAGTAGCACTTTGCTATTTCCAAAACATTTTTTAAAAAATTAGCGATAGTTACATTGGAACACTGATATCTGTCAGGAATCCCTGATTAACCCTTCACATATATATATTTTTTAAAAGAACACAACCTAAGGTATTAAACATGGGGTATTTTGACTCTTTCCATGCAACTATTTTACCACCAATCTATGCCAAAGTTTGAAAAAAAAAAAAAAAAGTGGTGATTTTTTGACAAAATAGCAATTCAAGAATACATTTACTGAGAACGTTAAGGGTTACTGCCAAATAACACCCCAATATGTCTTCAGCAGCATCTCCTGAGTACAGTGATACCACCCATGTATAGGTCTGTTGGGTTCTCTGGGGGCTAAAAGGCCTTATTTTTAGGGGGCGCATTCTAGTTTTTTAATTTGGAATTTTCACATCTGTCGTCATGCACCCATGTCCTATTTGGGACATTTCTGAAGCCGGACAATGCAAATTACCCCATCAAACCATATATTTTTAAAAAGTAGACACCCTAGGGTATTTCAAATGCTGGTATTTTAACACTTTGCATGCACTAATTCAACCACCAGTCTTTGTCAAACTTTTGGGTAGTCATTTTGGTGTGTTATTTTTCACACGCATTGTACTTTAGGCATGGATTCTCAGTTCCTGTTATATGTTACTGACCAAAAACACCTCAATATGTGTTCAACAACAACTTCTGAGTACAGTGATACCCCCCATGTATAGGTGTGTCGGGTTCTCTGGGGGCTAAAAGGCCTTAATTTTAGGGGGCGCATTCCAGTTTTTCAACTTGGAATTTTCACATCTGTCATCATGCACCCATGTCCTATTTGGGACATTTCTGAAGCCGGCCAATGTAAATTACCCCCATCAAACCATATATTTTTGAAAAGTAGACACCCTAGGGTATTTCAAATGCTGGTATTTTAACACTTTCCATGCACTAATTCAACCACTAGTCTTTGTCAAACTTTTAGGTAGTCATTTTTTTGCATTATTTTTCACACACATTGTACTTTAGGCATATATTCTCAGTCCCTGTTATGTGTTACTGCCAAAAAAAACCTCAATATGTATTCAACAACATCTCCTGAGTACAGTGATACCCCCCATGTATAGGTGTGTCGGGTTCTCTGGGGGCTAAAAGGCCTTAATTTTAGGGGGGGCATTCCAGTTTTTCAACTTGGAATTTTCACATCTGTCATCATGCACCCATGTCCTATTTGGGACATTTCTGAAGCCGGGCAATGTAAATTACCCCCATCAAACCATATATTTTTGAAAAGTAGAAACCCTAGGGTATTTCAAATGCTGGTATTTTAACACTTTCCATGCACTAATTCAACCACTAGTCTTTGTCAAACTTTTAGGTAGTCATTTTTTTGCATTATTTTTCACACACATTGTACTTTAGGCATATATTCTCAGTCCCTGTTATGTGTTACTGCCAAAAAAAAACCTCAATATGTATTCAACAACATCTCCTGAGTACAGTGATACCACCCATGTATAGGTGTGTTGGGTTCTCTGGGGGCTAAAAGGCCTTATTTTTAGGGGGCGCATTCCAGTTTTTCAACTTGGAATTTTCACATCCCATGCACCCATGTCCTATGTAGGACATTTCTGAAGCCGGCCAATGTAATTTACCCCCATCAAACCATATATTTTTGAAAAGTAGATACCCTAGGGTATTTCAAATGCTGGTATTTTAACACTTTCCATGCACTAATTCTTTGTCAAACTATTAGGCAGTCATTTTTTGTGTGTTATTTTTCACACACGTACTTTAGACATGAATTCTCAGCTCCTGTTATGTGTTACTGCCAAAGAAGACCCCAATATGTGTTCACCAACATCTCCTGAGTACAGTGATACCACCTATGCATAAGTTTCTTGGCTTGTTCGGGGGGTGTAATGCCAAATGTCCAACATGCGTTTGTGATTTTTTTTTCACATTTAACATATTTTCTTTGCCTATTGTCTTTTTGGGGGTATTTTAACATACCCCAATTTATTTGTTTCCATGAATGTGCATATTTTTGAAATGTTGACACCCCAAGGTATTGTATATGGTGTGCTTTGATGCATTTGAAGTAACTGTTTTAGCTAAAAAAATTGGAGAAAGTGTATGGTGGCATTTTTTCAATTTTCATTTTTACACACACATTGCTTTTTGACTATGATTTAGGAGAGACTGTTGTAAGTTAGTGCAAAAAAATACTTCAGGTTGTTTTCTGCTAGGCACCCTGAGTACACCTATGCCCCCCATGCATAGGTTTGCCAGGATTTTGGGAAGGTTATGTTACAATTTTATGACTTGTGATTTTAGTTATTAAGTGAGAGTATTTCTTCTGATAGGCCTATCTTTAGTTTGGGGCCTATTGTAAACCCCACTTTTATTTATTGCCATGAATGTGCATATTTTTGAAATGTTGACACCCCAAGGTATTGTATATGGTGTGCTTTGATGCATTTGAAGTAACTGTTTTAGCTAAAAAAATTGGAGAAAGTGTATGGTGGCATTTTTTCAATTTTCATTTTTACACACACATTGCTTTTTGACTATGATTTAGGAGAGACTGTTGTAAGTTAGTGCAAAAAAAATACTACAGGTTGTTTTCTGCAAGGCACCTTGAGAACACCTATGTCCCCCATGCATAGGTTTGACAGGGGTTTTTGTAAAAAAAAAAAAAAAGAACAGCCCCATTTTAGAAAAAAAAATATATTAGTGAAATGTAAAAATCTGGCACATTAAAAGTAAAAAAATAACAAAAAAAAATTTAACAGTAAACATAACAAAAAAAAAATAACAGCAAATGTATTTATTTTTTAAAAATTGACCATTGTATGGTACCGCTTGAAGCAGTCCCCAATGCAGAGTCCAGGCTGTCCAGGGCAATCAGGACAGTGATATACAGTGTCCCTTCTCTGCCCCCTCTTGGTACAGACTCTGCATTTTTTTTTGTGGTCTCTGCTTTGCGGCAGTAGGGGGGATTTTAAAAATAAAATGAGTAGCCCCAACTCTGCTCTCTCCCATCACCGCCCGGGGAGCAGGTGCATCATGGTACAAAATCCCCGAAATGATCTGGAGCTGAAATTGTAAAAAAGTCTGTTTCATTCCGGGGTTTGCTTTTTTGAACAACAAAAAAGCGTTGTGGGTTGCAATCTGCATTAGGTAAATTGCAACCTTTTTGTACCAGGCCCTTGTCTTCCGCATAATTAGGTAGGGCTGCAGCAGCTGATCTGCCAGATCAACCCCACCCATATGTCGGTTATAAGACTTGATGCACACTGGCTTCCTTATGATCTCAGCTCTGCCACGTACAGAGACCGCCACCGTCCTCTCTGTGTGGATGGTGGTAAGAAGGTATACATCCTTCTTGTCTCTGTACTTCAGTGCCAACAGCTCCTCTTGGCGCAGAGCAGAGGTCTCCCCCCTTCGTAGCCGGGTGCGTACAAGTTGTCCTGGGAAACCTTTGCGGTTCTTTTTAATAGTACCGCAAGCTACTGTATCAAAGCAATACAGTAGCTTGAACAAAAGGACACTTGTATAAAAATTGTCTAAGTACAAGTGATACCCTTTGTTCATTAGGGGTAATATCAGGTCCCAGACAATCTTGCCAGTGGTTCCCATATGTTCTGGGCAACCTGGAGGGTCAAGGTGGCTATCCTTTCCCTCATACACCCGGAAGGCCTGAGTATACCCAGTCTCGCTCTTCCAGGTGTATAAGCCTCTGCAAACCTGGCAGAAAAGTGGGTAATCAGGGGGCGGATTTTATACAGCCTGTCAAATTGGGGATGCTCCCTAGGGGGGCACAGGCTATTGTCGCTGAAGTGCATGAAATGAAGAATCATTTCATATCTCTGCCTCGACATACTCTGGGAGAAAATGGGGGTAGAGCAGATGGGGCTACTGCTCCAGTAGGAGCGAACGGAGGGTTTCTTTATGATGCCCATCAGCATAGTCAATGCCCAGAATTTTTTAAATTCTGGCACATTGATGGGGGCCCATTGCTGCTTTGCCAAATATGTTTCAGGCTTTGCAGCACGGTACTGATGGGCATATAAATTAGTTTGGGCGACAATGTTCCCCAATACATCATCACCCAGAAACACCTCCAGAAACTGTTGGGGGCTAAAACCTGCCACATCTATATTTATGCCAGCATTTGCTGTGAAGGGTGGGATATCTGGCCTCTGGAGATGAGGCGTTACCCACTCTTCAGCGGCAATGGCAGCAACACGCCTCCTTCTAGCAGGGGGGCTGGCAGGGGGGCTAGCAGGGGGGCTGGCAGGGGGGCTAGCAGCCACAGATACATCACTATCAGTTGAGACTGCATCTAATGATGTATCTGAGCATATGGCAGGGTCAAAATTGGGGTCTGAGTCAGACATAGAGGCATCTGACTCTGACGCAAGGATGGCATACGCCTCCTCAACACTATATCTTTTCTGTGACATTTTTGTATCTGTCACAGAAAACCAAAATTAATTAACTAAATGGCCTTTGTTTTTTTTTTAAAAAAGTACAGCTATGCTAATGCAAGTGATTTATAGCGATCACTGGCAAGCTAGGGGTTAAATACTCTTTAAATTAAATTAACTAAATGGCCTTTGGGTTTTTTTTAAAAAAAGTACAGCTATGCTAATGCCAGTGATTTATAGCGATCACTGGCAAGCTAGGGGTTAAATACTCTTTAAATTAAATTAACTAAATGGCCTTTGGGTTTTTTTAAAAAAAAGTACAGCTATGCTAATGCCAGTGATTTATAGCGATCACTGGCAAGCTAGGGGTTAAATACTCTTTAAATTAAATTAAATTAGTTAAATGGCTCTGAAAGGAGCCTTTGGGTTTTTAAAAAATGACAACAACAAAAATTAACCCCTAAAAAAATGCACAGACAGCAAAAAAGTACAGCTATGCTAATGCCAGTGATTTATAGCGATCACTGGCAAGCTAGGGGTTAAATACTCTTTAAATTAAATTAAATTAGCTAAATGGCTCTGAAAGGAGCCTTTGGGTCTTTAAAAAATTACAACAACAAAAATTAACCCCTAAAAAAATGCACAGACAGCAAAAAAGTACAGCTATGCTAATGCCAGTGATGTATAGCGATCACTGGCAAGCTAGGGGTTAAATACTATTTAAATTAAATTAGCTAAATGGCTCTGAAAGGAGCGTTTAGGTTTTTAAAAAATTACAACAACAAAAATTAACCCCTAAAAAATGCACAGACAGCAAAAAAGTACAGCTATGCTAATGCCAGTGATGTATAGCGATCACTGGCAAGCTAGGGGTTAAATAGTCTTTAAATTAAATTAAATTAGCTAAATGGCTCTGAAAGGAGCCTTTGGGTTTTTAAAAAAAAATACAACAACAAAAATTAACCCCTAAAAAAATGCACAGACAGCAAAAAAAAGTGCAGCTGTGCTACTGCCAGTGATTTATAGTGATCACTGGCAAGCTAGGGGTTAATGGCTCTGAAAAGAGCCTTTGGATTTTACATTTTTTAACAAATAAAAGAAATAAATCTCTCTCTGCTAAAATACAGGTCTCTCTCTCTCTCCAACAAAATGGCAAGTGAGGAGAGGGAGGGAGATCCACACTGATCAGAGTCAATATTTACAAATATTGACCTGATCAGACAAATGGGAGATTTTATTATTATTATTTTTTTTTCTAAGAAGGCTCAGATTGGGTGACCCTAGCTTGCCCCTATGGTGAGACAGGCTAGGGACACCCCCAGAGGCCCCATGATGCACCGGGCATCGCCATTTTGGAAGCCTCATGGGGGAGGGGGGGGGCGCTATATGTGGGGGCTTTTTTATTTTATATTTTATTTTTTTTTGCCCATTTTTTATTTTATTTATATACTAACTAAGTGCCTCGACCCACCGAGGCACTTAGCACACTAGCAGAGCATCGGAAGCGTGTCCGATCGCTTCCGATGCTCTGCTGCACTGCCGGGCTCCACGTGGAGCAAAACCGGAAGTGATCACTCAAGGGGGAGTGATCGCTCCGGTCCCGGCACTCCGTAACAGCACTACAGGGATGCCCAGACATCGAGGCATCCCTGCAGTACTGTAATAGTGCCTGGAAGCGATCTTGATCGCTTCCAGCACTCACTTTAGCCGAGGACGTGCAGGGTACGTCGTCAGGCGTTAACTGCCTTTTTTTTTCAGACGTACCCTGCACGTCCTCGGTCACTAAGGGGTTAAGAGAGGGGGAATCATGCCATTGCTCAATTGCTCGAATCCGCTCGGATCATAAACAATGAATCTTGTGATTCATATTTTACATTGGAGCAGATGAGATTGGGAGCCCACATTAGTCATTACATAGGGAGTGGACGGGACCGCTTTCTATGTCACACTCTAACTGACTTCAGCAATGGAGTGGGGCAGAGGAAGATAATTTGCAAGGCGTGATGAATAATTAAAATTACAAAAATACTGAGGCTCATTTTTAATAATAGTTAGTGGATTAACTCTTCGAATGCAATATTATCCAAATATGCATATCTAGTTTGCTAAATTTAACATCACTTTAAGAAGTGTTCTCAGAAGTGTTATAAAAGTTATACACAAGGAACAATTATTTATTCACTATGTATGTGATGACCGTTGTAAAAAAAGACACAATAATAAAGACATTTGAGCAGGGGTTTGTGAGTATGCATGTACTATGCATGTGTGTATAGTCTGTTAATCTGTTATATGCAATATACTGTAAAATAGTTTATGGATTTTTGCCTGTTTGCTATAAAAAAAAATAGTTTATGGATTTTACCTGTTATAAAAAAAAACTAAATAAAATCTGTTTTTTAATTTTTAAGTGTTTTTTGCTTTTTAAGAACAATATTTTGTGTATTGGATATTAATATCCCGCCGAAGATAGTCTGCTCCAGTTTCAGTTTACAATAGTGGGCTTTTTAAAGTTTGTAGTGCACTAACAGGTAGATAACAAGTTATGCACACTACAGGGAAATTACTGAACACAACAAAAGTTGCGTTATTTCACCCTCTATAGCGCAGCCATTACAAGTTTTCAAACAGCCGGCTTGTGCATGCAATATGTCTGCGTTGAGCTCCATACCGCACACAATCCAAGTGCTGTTTTGACGTGCTTGTGCACGCTTTCCCCCTAGACATCAATGGGGAGAGTGGGTCAGAAAAAAGCCTAACACCATGATCGCGGAAAAGCTCCGTAACACAGCCGCATTGATGTCTATGGGGGGGGGAATAACAACGTTTAAAGCTAACACCCGCCGCCTGGATGAGGACTTCACTGCCTGGATGAAGATAGAAGAGGCCTCCTGGATGAAGACTTCTCACTGCCTGGATGAGGACTTTGCCGCCTAGATGAATGTTGTTAAATCGGGACTTCAAAAACTGTAAGTGGATCTTCGGGGGGTTAGTGTTAGGATTTTTTATGTTTTTTTGGGCTTTTCATAAATGAGCTAAATGCCCTTTTCAGGGCAATGCAAAAGAGGCAAATGCCCTTTTCAGGGCAATGGGTAGCTTAGGTTTTTGTTAGAGTTAGTTTTTTTTTATTTTGGGGGGTTTTACTGTTGGGGGTCTTTATATTTTTTTACAGGTTAAAAAGGCTGTTTAACTTAGGGCAATGATCTACAAAAGGCCCTTTTAAGGGCTATTGGTAGTTTATTGTAGGCTAGGGTTTTTTATTTTGGGGGGGGGGCTTTTTTATTTTGATAGGGCTATTAAATTAGGTGTAATAGTTTTTTACTTTTGATAATTTCATTTGTTATTTTTCATAATTTAGTGTTTGTTATTTTTTGTAATTTAGTATGTTTTATTTTTTTGTAATTAGATACTTTGTAATTTTTAGAGTAGTGTTTTTGATGTGTATTGGTAGTTAGTCTAATTTTAGTTTAATAATTTTCAGCTAGATTCCGAGTTTTGCGTTATGAGTGAAAAAGCATTGTTATGCTTCATAACGATGCTTTTCCCTAACGCCGCTATTACAAGTCTTGTCAGAATAGGTGTACTGCACACCTTTTTTGCCGTTGCGCAACGTCAGTACCGCACTTTTAAAAAAGTCCTTTTTCAATGGGACTCCCATAGCGCCGGTATTACGAGTTTTGCTGTGAGACCAAAAAGTGAGCGGTAAACCCTATACTGACAAGATCTGTACCACCATCTAAAGTCATCAGTTATGAGTTTTATGCTACAAAGCTGTATTATAAAACTCATAACTAAACTTTTAAAAAGTACACTAACACTCATAAACTACCTATTAACCCCTAAACCGAGGCCCTCCTGCATGGCAAACACTATAATAAATGTATTAACCCCTAATCTGCCACTCCGGACATCGCCGTCACTTAAAAAAATTATTAACCCCTAACCCGCTGCTCCCCGACATTGTTGCCACTATAATAAACATATTAACCCCTAAACCGCCATCCTCCCGCATCGCAAACACTATTTAAAGATTATTAACCCCTAATCTGCCGTCCGCCCACACCGCCGCAATAAGAAACCTATTAACCACTAAACCACAAGCCCCCCACAGTGAAATATACTAAAATAAACTATTAACCCCTAAACCTCTGGTCTCCCACATTACTACATAAATATATTAAACTCTAACCCTAACATAACCATAAGCCTAACCCTAACACCCCCTAACTTAAATATAATTAAAATAAATATAAATTAAACTTCCTATTATTACCTAAATAACCTATTTAAAACTAAATACATACTTACCTATAAAATAAAACCTAAGCTAGCTACAAAATAACTAATAGTTGCATTGTAGCTAGCTTAGGCCTAGATTTGGAGTTCGGCGGTAGCCGTCAAAACCAGCGTTAGAGGCTCCTAACGCTGGTTTTGGCCGCCCGCTGGTATTTGGAGTCAGTGATTAAAGGGTCTAACGCTCACTTTTCAGCCGCGACTTTTCCATACCGCAGATCCCCCTACGCCATTTGCGTATCCTATCTTTTCAATGGGATCTTCCTAACGCCGGTATTTAGAGTCGTTTCTGAAGTGAGCGTTAGACCCTCTACCGACAAAACTCCAGCCGCCTGAAAAAAGCAGGAGTTAAGAGCTTTCTGGGCTAACGCCGGTTCATAAAGCTCTTAACTACTGTACCCTAAAGTACACTAACACCCATAAACTACCTATGTACCCCTAAACCGAGCTCCCCCCACATCGCCGCCACTCGATTAAAATATTTTAACCCCTAATCTGCCGACCGCCACCTACGTTATACTTATGTACCCCTAATCTGCTGCCCCTAACCCCGCCGACCCCTGTATTACATTTATTAACCCCTAACCTGCCCCCCACAACGTCGCCGCCAGCTACTTAAAATAATTAACCCCTAATCTTCCGACCGCAAAGCGCCGCCACCTACGTTATCCCTATGTACCCCTAATCTGCTGCCCCTAACACCGCCGAACCCTATATTATATTTATTAACCCCTAATCTGCCCCCCTCAACGTCGCCGACACCTGCCTACACTTATTAACCCCTAATCTGCCGAGCGGACCGCACCGCTACTATAATAAAGTTATTAACCCCTAACCCGCCTCACTAACCCTATCATAAATAGTATTAACCCCTAATCTGCCCTCCCTAACATCGCTGACACCTACCTTCAATTATTAACCCCTAACCTGACGACCGAAGCTCATCGCTACTATAATAAATGGATTAACCCCTAAAGCTAAGTCTAACCCTAACACTAACACCCCCCTAACTTAAATATAATTTACATCTAACGAAATAAATTAACTCTTATTAAATAACTTATTCCTATTTAAAGCTAAATACTTACCTGTAAAATAAATCCTAATATAGCTACAATATAAATTATAATTATATTATAGCTATTTTAGGATTAATATTTATTTTACAGGCAACTTTGTAATTATATTAACCAGGTACAATAGCTATTAAATAGTTAAGAACTATTTAATAGTTACCTAGTTAAAATAATAACAAATTTACCTGTAAAATAAATCCTAACCTAAGATATAATTAAACCTAACATTACCCTATCAATACATTAATTAAATAAACTACCTACAATTACCTACAATTAACCTAACACTACACTATCAATAAATTAATTAAACACAATTCCTACAAATAAATACAATTAAATAAACTAGCTAAAGTACAAAAAATAAAAAAGAACTAAGTTACAAAAAATAAAAAAATATTTACAAACATAAGAAAAATATTACAACAATTTTAAACTAATTACACCTACTCTAAGCCCCCTAATAAAATAACAAAGCCCCCCAAAATAAAAAAATGCCCTACCCTATTCTAAATTAAAAAAGTTACAAGCTCTTTTACCTTACCAGCCCTGAACAGGGCCCTTTGCGGGGCATGCCCCAAGAATTTCAGCTCTTTTGCCTGTAAAAAAAACATACCATACCCCCCCCCAACATTACAACCCACCACCCACATACCCCTAATCTAACCCAAACCCCCCTTAAAGAAACCTAACACTAAGCCCCTGAAGATCTTCCTACCTTGTCTTCACCATCCAGGTATCACCGATCCGTCCTGGCTCCAACATCTTCATCCAACCCAAGCGGGGGTTGGCGATCCATCATCCGGTGGCTGAAGAGGTCCAGAAGAGGCTCCAAAGTCTTCCTCCTATCCGGCAAGAAGAGGACATCCGGACCGGCAAACATCTTCTCCAAGCGGCATCTTCGATCTTCTTCCATCCGGTGCGGAGCGGGTCCATCTTGAAGCAGGCGACGCGGATCCATCCTCTTCTTCCGTTGTCTCCCGACGAATGACGGTTCCTTTAAGGGACGTCATCCAAGATGGCGTCCCTCGAATTCTGATTGGCTGATAGGATTCTATCAGCCAATCGGAATTAAGGTAGGAATTTTCTGATTGGCTGATGGAATCAGCCAATCAGAATCAAGTTCAATCCGATTGGCTGATCCAATCAGCCAATCAGATTGAGCTCGCATTCTATTGGCTGATCGGAACAGCCAATAGAATGCGAGCTCAATCTGATTGGCTGATTGGATCAGCCAATCGGATTGAACTTGATTCTGATTGGCTGATTCCATCAGCCAATCAGAAAATTCCTACCTTAATTCCGATTGGCTGATAGAATCCTATTAGCCAATCGGAATTCGAGGGACGCCATCTTGGATGACGTCCCTTAAAGGAACCGTCATTCGTCGGGAGACAACGGAAGAAGAGGATGGATCCGCGTCGCCTGCTTCAAGATGGACCCGCTCCGCACCGGATGGAAGAAGATCGAAGATGCCGCTTGGAGAAGATGTTTGCCGGTCCGGATGTCCTCTTCTTGCCGGATAGGAGGAAGACTTTGGAGCCTCTTCTGGACCTCTTCAGCCACCGGATGATGGATCGCCAACCCCCGCTTGGGTTGGATGAAGATGTTGGAGCCAGGACGGATCGGTGATACCTGGATGGTGAAGACAAGGTAGGAAGATCTTCAGGGGCTTAGTGTTAGATTTCTTTAAGGGGGGTTTGGGTTAGATTAGGGGTATGTGGGTGGTGGGTTGTAATGTTGGGGGTGGGTATGGTATGTTTTTTTTTACAGGCAAAAGAGCTGAAATTCTTGGGGCATGCCCCGCAAAGGGCCCTGTTCAGGGCTGGTAAGGTAAAAGAGCTTGTAACTTTTTTAATTTAGAATAGGGTAGGGAATTTTTTATTTTGGGGGGCTTTGTTATTTTATTAGGGGGCTTAGAGTAGGTGTAATTAGTTTAAAATTGTTGTAATATTTTTCTTATGTTTGTAAATATTTTTTTATTTTTTGTAACTTAGTTCTTTTTTATTTTTTGTACTTTAGCTAGTTTATTTAATTGTATTTATTTGTAGGAATTGTGTTTAATTAATTTATTGATAGTGTAGTGTTAGGTTAATTTTAGGTAATTGTAGGTAGTTTATTTAATTAATGTATTGATAGGGTAGTGTTAGGTTTAATTATATCTTAGGTTAGGATTTATTTTACAGGTAAATTTGTAATTATTTTAACTAGGTAACTATTAAATAGTTCTTAACTATTTAATAGCTATTGTACCTGGTTAAAATAATTACAAAGTTGCCTGTAAAATAAATATTAATCCTAAAATAGCTATAATATAATTATAATTTATATTGTAGCTATATTAGGATTTATTTTACAGGTAAGTATTTAGCTTTAAATAGGAATAAGTTATTTAATAAGAGTTAATTTATTTCGTTAGATGTAAATTATATTTAAGTTAGGGGGTGTTAGTGTTAGGGTTAGACTTAGCTTTAGGGGTTAATACATTTATTAGAATAGCGGTGAGGTCCGCTCGGCAGATTAGGGGTTAATAATTGAAGGTAGGTGTCGGCGATGTTAGGGAGGGCAGATTAGGGGTTAATACTATTTATGATAGGGTTAGTGAGGCGGGTTAGGGGTTAATAACTTTATTATAGTAGCGCTCAGGTCCGCTCGGCAGATTAGGGGTTAATAAGTGTAGGCAGGTGTCGGCGACGTTGAGGGGGGCAGATTAGGGGTTAATAAATATAATATAGGGGTCGGCGGTGTTAGGGGCAGCAGATTAGGGGTACATAGGGATAACGTAGGTTGCGGCGGTTTACGGAGCGGCAGATTAGGGGTTAAAAAAAATATGCAGGGGTCAGCGATAGCGGGGGCGGCAGAATAGGGGTTAATAAGTGTAAGGTTAGGGGTGTTTAGACTCGGGGTACATGTTAAAGTGTTAAGTGCAGACGTAGGAAGTGTTTCCCCATAGGAAACAATGGGGCTGCGTTAGGAGCTGAACGCTGCTTTTTTGCAGGTGTTAGGTTTTTTTTCAGCTCAAACAGTCCCATTGTTTCCTATGGGAGAATCGTGCACAAGCACGTTTTTGAGGCTGGCCGCGTCCGTAAGCAACTCTGGTATCGAGAGTTGCATTTGCGGTAAAAATGCTCTACGCTCCTTTTTTGGAGCCTAACGCAGCATTTGTTTGAACTCTCGATACCAGAGTTAATTTTATGGTGCGGCCAGAAAAAAACCCGCGGAGCGTTAACAGCCCTTCTACTGCCAAACTCCAAATCTAGGCCTTAGTTTTTTATTTTTATTTCACAGGTAAGTTTGTATTTATTTTAACTTGGTAGACTAGTTAGTAAATAGTTATTAACTATTTACTAGCTATCTAGCTAAAATAAATACAAATGTACCTGTAAAATAAAACCTAACCTGCCTTACACTAAAACCTAACATTACAATAAAATAAAATAAATTAAATTAATAAAATACAATTATCTACATTACAAAAAAAATACTAAATTACACAAAATAAAAAACAATTATCAAAATTTAAAAAAAATTACTCCTAATCTAATAGCCCTGTCAACATAAAAAGCCCCCCCCCCCAAAAAATAAAAAAAACCCTAGCCTACACTAAACTACCAATGGCCCTTAAAAGGGCCTTTTGCGGGGCATTGCCCCAAAGAAATCAGCTCTTTTACCTGTAAAAAAAAATACAAACATCACCCACACAACCAAACCCCCCCAAATAAAATTCTATCTAAATAAACCTAAACTAACCATTTTGCTGCTTCCTGACATCGCCTCCACTAAATAGTTATTAACTCCTAAACTGCCAGCCCTCTACATCGCATAAATTACAATTATTAACTAAATAATACCTATTTAAAACTAAATACATACCTGTGAAATAAAACCTAAGCTAGCTACAATATAACTATTATTAATATTGTAGCTAGCTTTGGTTTTATTACTATTTCACAGGTAAGTTTGTATTTATTTTAACTAGGTAGACTAGTTAGTAAATAGTTATTAACTTTTTACTAATTACCTAGGTAAAATAAAGACAAACTGTGAAATAAACCTAAGCTGCCTTACACTAAACATCACAAAAAATAAAAAAACTACCATTACAAAAAACCTACCATTACAAAAAAATAACAAACAAAATTATATAAAACAATAAAAATTTCTCCTATTCTAATACCCTTTAAAAAAAAAAAAAAAAATACTCCAAAATAAAAAAGCCTAATCTAGAATAAACTACCAAGGCCCTTAAAAGGGCCTTTTGTAAGTTAACAGCTCTTTCGCTACAAAAGAAAAACAAACACCCCCTAACAGTATACAACCCCTAACCCCCAAACCCACAAAATAAAAATAAAGTAAAACCTAATCTACCCATTGCCCTGAAAAGGGCATTTGTATGGGCATTGCCCTTAAAAGGGCATTTAGCTCTTTTATGAAATGCCCAAGTCCTAATCTAAAAATAAAAACCCACCCCAAAGAGAAAAAAAATCCTTACACAAAATAAACAAATTATCAAAAATAATAAAAAATTATTCCTATTCTAATACCCATTTAAAAAAAAAAAAAACATCCCAAAATAAAAAACCTAATCTAGAATAAACTACTAATAGCCCTTAAAAGGGCCTTTTGTAGGGCATTGCCCTTAGTTAAAGAGCTCTTTTACTTGAAAACCCCCACCCCCCTAAACCCACAAAATAAAATAAAAACTATCTAAAATACCTAAACTACCCATTGCTCTGAAAATGGCATTTGTATGAGCATTGACCTTAAAAGGGCATTTAGCTCTTTTACATTTCCCAAACCCTAAGCTAAAAATAAAACACACCCAATAAACCCTTTAAAAAACCTAACACTAACCCCCGACTATCCACTTACAGTTTTCGAAGACCGGACATCCATCCTCATCCAGGCGGCAGAAGTCTTCATCCAAGCGGGCAGAAGTCTTCATCCAGACGGCATCTTCTATCTTTATCCATCCGGCGCGGAGCGGGTCCATCTTCAAGACATCCGGCGCGGAGCATCCTCTTCTTCCGATCATTGCTGAAGAATGAAGTTTCCCTTTAAGTGACGTCATCCAAGATGGCATCCCTTACATTCCGATTGGCTGATAGAATTCTATTAAATTTAATTTATTTTATTGTAATGTTAGGTTTTAGTGTAAGGCAGGTTAGGTTTTATTTTATAGGTACATTTGTATTTATTTTAGCTAGGTAGTTAGTAAATAGTTAATAACTATTTACTATCTAGTCTGATAGACAACTGTGACCTTAGTCGCTAGAGGGCGCTAAAATAGTAAGAGAATATAACGGGAATATATGGATAGATGGGAGACCAGCTGCACCTCTCAATACCAAAAAAATTGGATAAAAAAACAGAAATATAAGTGTGATGAACACACAAGAGGGCGCTATAACAGCTAGGTGATGAAAAACAAAAAATAATTAGTGATGTAAACAATAACAAGCGATATATACGAGTGATTATGAGCAGATCATGGACTCTCACCATACAGACGATGTAACAATTGATATTCAGTCCCAAATTAATGTGCAGTGTCCATATATAAAATGTCCAAATGATGTATGCAGCACCAGTTGCTGCCGATGATGCTGCACTATCCTCCTGTGAATGTCCTCTTTTCTCCTAAATGACCGGAGGCAGATCTGTAGGGGTGGAGGGAAAACAGAGGCGACAAATGTGTGTATCCAGTGTGATAGAAACCCCCCTGCACAAGTATGCGATACCCAGGGTACTCACACTTTGACTTAGCACACCAATGTGCTGGTAGGCGCAGACTGGCTATCAGAGCAAGCCAGCTAGCTCTCTCCGGTGCACTCTCTCGCTGTGGTAATCGTCAGAGTCTGAGCCGCTGTGTCTCTTTAGTGCTAATCTCCAGCACCAGCAGGGACTGGTAACAGACTAACTCCCAAGGATTGGTAATGAGGATATACTTATCATGGAATCATATGCGATGGTATAAAAAATAGATTTTAATCAGTGTTAAAAACAACAACCATACAGATTCCACAAATAGATAACAGGTATATATTCTTTGCTACGCGTTTCTCGGCTGCTTAGTGGCCGTTTCTTCAGGCATATTTGTGTAAACATTTGAATCGGCTATATATTGCCGCTCATTACCAAATCCTCCCTCCCCCCATCAGACCCAATAGGCGTGTAGCTGTCAGCCATTGGCTGAAGACACACATCCAGCTGATACTTAGTAACGTAATTTGAATGGATACATATATCAAAAAAGTTACAAACAATGGTATAATCATACAAAATAACAATATAGTTATCTACTTGATATTGCGAGCTTCCTTATATTTCCTCCTCAAAGAGGGCCTTCAAAAAATAACGATTAATACAGTCTCTCGATATAGCTTCCAATGTGCAACACAGCTAAAAACCAAATAGTACATATATATGTAAATGAAAGGCATCATATGATATTAAATTTCCACTATCAAATACTTAGATATGATGCATAGATATCTATCTAGATGATATATATATTCGAAGTTGTATATAATTTTCTCATTTGATTTATTAAAGGGACCTCCTGTCGTGACAACGCTATTATAAATGAATTTATTTGTACTAATTCTTAATCCTAAGTGAAACTCTTTGCTTTTGTTAACCCTATATATCTAATAATTAAAATATATAAAATGAAATGAATATAATATTGAAAAGGTTTATTTTAAAGCATAATAGATGATAAAAAAGGAATGACTAAATCCTGCATATTTTAAAATAAACTCTATTGCACTATCTGAATCAATTTGGCGAACTATTTAGCTCTTATTTTCTATATCTATTTAGAGGTGTAGATCCTATACATATTGTATCTAAGTACAACCATCTCAAATAATGCATCTATAATGGTGGTATCTTCACTGCAATGTACTCTACAATTAAAGGGATTTTTTGCAACTCTTTATACAGTATCTAGATTCAGTGTCTGAATTCTAGTTATGTGCGTATAGAATGTATCTAAAATCCTATACTGAAATAAAACATCATTAATTTATTATGATAGTTATATACTTAAATATTTTTTGAATAATGATATATTCAGGTGAACATTTTATGAATAATACTAATTTTTCCCCCCCCCTAATTACTTGTGAGTATAATTCCCTCCTAAATTCAAAAAGCATAGGTCATGGGCATAGAACTATGAATAGTATTACTACCCATACGTGTAGAAGATTAGTGTATCATATATAAAAATATAATATAAAGTAAAAGACCATTAATGATCAAAGTGCTACGACTATAAGTTGTGATATCAGGAATCACCAATAATTTCTGATGTGTGAATATATAAATAATGAAATAATGACAGTGATGTGTGAGGTGTATCTACCTGATACTGCTACAAATAATAAAAATAGATGATAGACCTTATATGTGTCATAGTGAACAAGAAAAAATATATGATAAATATAAAACAAGATTACTATGTGCAATATACAAAGGATTACTAATAATGTGAACTAATATATATACTTATATGTGTGTAACTAATATAGAACTAATCCCTAATCTAGATCTATAATATGTGTGTAATATTGATAGAATAATAAGAGAAAATGCCAACATCAATAAAAAAGAAGTAGATGTGACCAGAAATTACTAAAATAATGTAAATTAAAATTAAAAAGCAGCAGAGTCAATCACTTCGTTGAGACCGTCTGGAAAAAGTGATCCAAATTTATGGATCCAAAAAGTCTCTCTTTGGCGAAGCTTAATGAGTCTATTGTATTTATTGGAGGGTAAAATGCTTTCTATGGGGGTGATTTTGAAACTACATGGTTCCCCCTTGTGTTCTTGTATGTGGTGTCTTGAGACACTATGTTTATCAGATTCATATCGAATGTTTCTGAAGTGTTCACTCCATCTGGTGCGGATGTTACGTATTGTGCGCCCTAGGTACTGTATCCCACATTTGCAGGATAACACATAGATAACAAAAGATGAGCTGCATGTGAGGTATTGCCCTATCTGATATGACCTTCCTGTCGTATGTGCTGTAATCTTTTTTGCTCCATGGGTTATATATTGACACATATAGCATCTTGATTTGCCACATCTATAAACACCTTTATGGCCCATTTTTCTATTATTATTATTTCTATTATTTGATGTATCTTTAATTGCTTTTTTAGAGATGACCACTTTACTGGGCGCTAATGATTGCTTAATATTAGGTGCTCTCCTATATACAATGCTAGGGGTAGAATTTAAGTTTCTTTTCAGTATGGGGTCTTTAAGTAAGATGGGCCAATGTTTTTGTAATGTCTTTCTTATAAGTTTATGATTAGAGTTATATTGAGTAACGAACAGGGGTTGTTCTTTCATATTATTTTCCTTTGGTGTCTGAATAATGTTATTATTTTTATTGGGATTAAGTATTGAAGCTCTATCTCTCTCACAAGCCTTCCTATATCCATTATTAATGATTTCCAGGGGATACCCTTTTTCTCTGAATCTTTCTATTAAAATTTGTGACTGCTCATGAAATGTATTGTCTGAACTACAGTTCCTTTTTATACGACAAAACTGACTGAATGGAATATTGTTCTTCCATTGTGAGTAATGGTTGCTAGAATAATGTAAGGAAGGCTTGTGAGAGAGATAGAGCTTCAATACTTAATCCCAATAAAAATAATAACATTATTCAGACACCAAAGGAAAATAATATGAAAGAACAACCCCTGTTCGTTACTCAATATAACTCTAATCATAAACTTATAAGAAAGACATTACAAAAACATTGGCCCATCTTACTTAAAGACCCCATACTGAAAAGAAACTTAAATTCTACCCCTAGCATTGTATATAGGAGAGCACCTAATATTAAGCAATCATTAGCGCCCAGTAAAGTGGTCATCTCTAAAAAAGCAATTAAAGATACATCAAATAATAGAAATAATAATAATAGAAAAATGGGCCATAAAGGTGTTTATAGATGTGGCAAATCAAGATGCTATATGTGTCAATATATAACCCATGGAGCAAAAAAGATTACAGCACATACGACAGGAAGGTCATATCAGATAGGGCAATACCTCACATGCAGCTCATCTTTTGTTATCTATGTGTTATCCTGCAAATGTGGGATACAGTACCTAGGGCGCACAATACGTAACATCCGCACCAGATGGAGTGAACACTTCAGAAACATTCGATATGAATCTGATAAACATAGTGTCTCAAGACACCACATACAAGAACACAAGGGGGAACCATGTAGTTTCAAAATCACCCCCATAGAAAGCATTTTACCCTCCAATAAATACAATAGACTCATTAAGCTTCGCCAAAGAGAGACTTTTTGGATCCATAAATTTGGATCACTTTTTCCAGACGGTCTCAACGAAGTGATTGACTCTGCTGCTTTTTAATTTTAATTTACATTATTTTAGTAATTTCTGGTCACATCTACTTCTTTTTTATTGATGTTGGCATTTTCTCTTATTATTCTATCAATATTACACACATATTATAGATCTAGATTAGGGATTAGTTCTATATTAGTTACACACATATAAGTATATATATTAGTTCACATTATTAGTAATCCTTTGTATATTGCACATAGTAATCTTGTTTTATATTTATCATATATTTTTTCTTGTTCACTATGACACATATAAGGTCTATCATCTATTTTTATTATTTGTAGCAGTATCAGGTAGATACACCTCACACATCACTGTCATTATTTCATTATTTATATATTCACACATCAGAAATTATTGGTGATTCCTGATATCACAACTTATAGTCGTAGCACTTTGATCATTAATGGTCTTTTACTTTATATTATATTTTTATATATGATACACTAATCTTCTACACGTATGGGTAGTAATACTATTCATAGTTCTATGCCCATGACCTATGCTTTTTGAATTTAGGAGGGAATTATACTCACAAGTAATTAGGGGGGGGGGAAAAATTAGTATTATTCATAAAATGTTCACCTGAATATATCATTATTCAAAAAATATTTAAGTATATAACTATCATAATAAATTAATGATGTTTTATTTCAGTATAGGATTTTAGATACATTCTATACGCACATAACTAGAATTCAGACACTGAATCTAGATACTGTATAAAGAGTTGCAAAAAATCCCTTTAATTGTAGAGTACATTGCAGTGAAGATACCACCATTATAGATGCATTATTTGAGATGGTTGTACTTAGATACAATATGTATAGGATCTACACCTCTAAATAGATATAGAAAATAAGAGCTAAATAGTTCGCCAAATTGATTCAGATAGTGCAATAGAGTTTATTTTAAAATATGCAGGATTTAGTCATTCCTTTTTTATCATCTATTATGCTTTAAAATAAACCTTTTCAATATTATATTCATTTCATTTTATATATTTTAATTATTAGATATATAGGGTTAACAAAAGCAAAGAGTTTCACTTAGGATTAAGAATTAGTACAAATAAATTCATTTATAATAGCGTTGTCACGACAGGAGGTCCCTTTAATAAATCAAATGAGAAAATTATATACAACTTCGAATATATATATCATCTAGATAGATATCTATGCATCATATCCAAGTATTTGATAGTGGAAATTTAATATCATATGATGCCTTTCATTTACATATATATGTACTATTTGGTTTTTAGCTGTGTTGCACATTGGAAGCTATATCGAGAGACTGTATTAATCGTTATTTTTTGAAGGCCCTCTTTGAGGAGGAAATATAAGGAAGCTCGCAATATCAAGTAGATAACTATATTGTTATTTTGTATGATTATACCATTGTTTGTAACTTTTTTGATATATGTATCCATTCAAATTACGTTACTAAGTATCAGCTGGATGTGTGTCTTCAGCCAATGGCTGACAGCTACACGCCTATTGGGTCTGATGGGGGGAGGGAGGATTTGGTAATGAGCGGCAATATATAGCCGATTCAAATGTTTACACAAATATGCCTGAAGAAACGGCCACTAAGCAGCCGAGAAACGCGTAGCAAAGAATATATACCTGTTATCTATTTGTGGAATCTGTATGGTTGTTGTTTTTAACACTGATTAAAATCTATTTTTTATACCATCGCATATGATTCCATGATAAGTATATCCTCATTACCAATCCTTGGGAGTTAGTCTGTTACCAGTCCCTGCTGGTGCTGGAGATTAGCACTAAAGAGACACAGCGGCTCAGACTCTGACGATTACCACAGCGAGAGAGTGCACCGGAGAGAGCTAGCTGGCTTGCTCTGATAGCCAGTCTGCGCCTACCAGCACATTGGTGTGCTAAGTCAAAGTGTGAGTACCCTGGGTATCGCATACTTGTGCAGGGGGGTTTCTATCACACTGGATACACACATTTGTCGCCTCTGTTTTCCCTCCACCCCTACAGATCTGCCTCCGGTCATTTAGGAGAAAAGAGGACATTCACAGGAGGATAGTGCAGCATCATCGGCAGCAACTGGTGCTGCATACATCATTTGGACATTTTATATATGGACACTGCACATTAATTTGGGACTGAATATCAATTGTTACATCGTCTGTATGGTGAGAGTCCATGATCTGCTCATAATCACTCGTATATATCGCTTGTTATTGTTTACATCACTAATTATTTTTTGTTTTTCATCACCTAGCTGTTATAGCGCCCTCTTGTGTGTTCATCACACTTATATTACTATCTAGTCTACCTAGTTAAAATAAATACAAACTTACCTGTGAAATAAAAAAAATAAAACATAAGCTAGCTACAATGTAACTATTAGTTATTTTGTTGCTAGCTTAGGTTTTATTTTATAGGTACAGTGGGGCAAAAAAGTATTTAGTCAGCCACCAATTGTGCAAGTTCCCCCACTTAAGAAGATGAGAGAGGCCTGTAATTTTCATCATATGTATACCTCAACTATGAGAGACAAAATGTGGAAACAAATCCAGACAATCACATTGTCTGATTTGGAAAGAATTTATTTGCATATTATGGTGGAAAATAAGTATTTGGTCAATATCAAAAGTTAATCTCAATACTTTGTTATATATCCTTTGTTGGCAATGACAGAGGTCAAACGTTTTCTGTAAGTCTTAACAAGGTTGTCACACACTGTTGCTGGTATGTTGGCCCATTCCTGCATGCAGATCTCCTCTAGAGCAGTGATGTTTTGGGGCTGTCGCTGGGCAACATGGACTTTCAACTCCCTCAAAAGGTTTTTGATGGGGTTGAGATCTGGAGACTGGCTAGGCCACTCCAGGACCTTGAAATGCTTCTTACGAAGCCACTCCTTTGTTGCCCGGATGGTATGTTTGTGATCATTGTCATGCTGAAAGACCCAGCCACGTTTCATCTTCAATGCCCTTGCTGATGGAAGGAGGTTTGCACTCAAAATCTCACGATACATGACCCCATTCATTCCTTCATGTACACGGATCAGTCGTCCTGTTCCCTTTGCAGAGAAACAGCCCCAAAGCATGATGTTGCCACCCCCATGCTTCACAGTAGGTATGGTGTTCTTTGGTTGCAACTCAGCATTCTCTCTACTCCAAACACGACGAGTTGTGTTTCTGCCAAACAGTTCTACTTTGGTTTCATCTGACCATATGACATTCTCCCAATCCACTTCTGAATCATCCAAATGCTCTATAGCATACTTCAGATGGGCCCGGACATGTACTGGCTTAAGCAGGGGGACATGCCTGGCACTGCAGGATCTGAGTCACTGGCGGCGTAGTGTGTTACTGATGGTAGCCTTTGTTACGTTGGTCCCAGCTCTCTGCAGGTCATTCACTAGGTCCCCCAGTGTGGTTCTGGGATGTTTGCTCACCGTTCTTGTGATCATTTTGACCCCACGGGGTGAGATCTTGCGTGGAGCCCCAGATCGAGGGAGATTATCAATGGTCTTGTATGTCTTCCATTTTCTAATTATTGCTCCCACAGTTGATTTCTTCACACCAAGCTGCTTGCCTATTGCAGATTCAGTCTTCCCAGCCTGGTGCAGGTCTACAATTTTGTTTCTGGTGTCCTTTGACAGCTCTTTGGTCTTCAACATAGTGGAGTTTGGAGTGTGACTGTTTGAGGTTGTGGACAGGTGTCTTTTATACTGATAACAAGTTCAAACAGGTGCCATTAATACAGGTAATGAGTGGAGGACAGTGGAGCCTCTTAAAGAAGAAGATACAGGTCTGTGAGAGCCAGAAATCTTGCTTGTTTGTAGGTGACCAAATACTTATTTTCCACCATAATATGCAAATAAATTCTTTCCAAATCAGACAAGGTGATTGTCTTAATTTGTTTCCACATTTTGTCTCTCATAGTTGAGGTATACCTATGATGAAAATTACAGGCCTCTCTCATCTTCTTAAGTGGGAGAACTTGCACAATTGGTGGCTGACTAAATACTTTTTTGCCCCACTGTAAGTATGTATTTAGTTATAAATAGGTTATTTAGGTAATAATTGTAAGTTTAATTTAGAATTATTTTAATTATATTTAACTTAGGGGGTGTTAGGGTGTCAGGTGTCTGTCAAGGTCTTTATAATTCCCTGTGAAGAGTAGTATACATTTACTCTGTGAATCCAACTGTAGATTTAAGGTTGTAACTTAGGTAAACATAAACATATCACTTTTAGTTAATAAATATGTTTGTGGAAGGATTGCTGTCTTAGGTTACACTTTAAATTTAAATGATACTGGGGATCATTTAATAAGACAACAAATCTACCATTACTGTTAGGTAAGTTTAATATTACAATAACCTATAGCCAAGAGGAGGCAACATATTTGGCAGGTTATATAATATTATAATCCTAGTGATAAGATAGATATACAGAGTAGTAATCACTGTTAATGTTAAGGAGGCAACATAAGATAAGAGCATAAAATACTTAAGTGGATCAATAATATTTCCAACCTGATTAAGTGTCAATACCAGAGAAGCGTCCTGATACACAAGCGGTATCTGTAGAGACTGTAGCCTGAACCAGAAGAGCAGCAGAGAGGCCGTGTGGCTTGAGAGAAAAATGCAGCGTTTGTGGAGTGAGTCGGAGGATCAGCTGAGATAGCGTGTGTGTCGAGCGGTAGCTGCGGCATCTGGAGACTAACCAGAGTATCAGCTGAGATGGCGTGTGACGTCACCGCAAAGTTCCGGCTTCCTATGCAGTTGCAGTCAGCAGGTGAGAGACTGCGTGAGACACAGCAGACGGAGATCACAATAAGCGATGAGAACTAAGCTGGTAAGACTTAGTGATAAACTGGATCAGTAGAAAATACTTGTCAGATAAAGACAGAGGTATCACGGCTAGTAACAAAGTTTTCCCAGGATGATTCCAGGAGAGTGACTCCTGAGAACAACAATTACCAAGCAAAGAATCAACTGTGGGTGGGGGTTATATACAGATGGCAGATTGGTAGCAGGTATCCTTAAAGGTACAGATGTCTCCAACTAGTGAATGAACATGACAGAACTCCCCCCTCAAAGATCAAGATCAAGGTTTGGGTCTGTCAGGATGTCTCCTATGAAATAAGGACACCAAACAGGGTGCAGAGAGGTTAGCAGCAGGTTCCCATGAGTCATCATCATCTGGATAACCCCTCCAATACAGCAGTCTACCCCCTCTACGACGAGAATCTTTGATGGAAGCAACTTCGTATTCACGGTCCCCTTCCTGAAGTTCAACAGGATCTTGTGGTGTAGATTCCGTATCCCGAGTAGGTTTGTAAGGTTTCAACAGGGAAACATGGAAGGTTGGGTGTATTCGTAATCTCTCAGGAAGTGAGAGGGTAACAGCATTTTGATTTATGATGGCTTTGATAACATAGGATCCAATGAACAAGGAGGATAGTTTATGGGATGGATAGGGTAACCGTAAATTACGTGTGGAAAGCCAGACCTTGTCTCCAATTTTATAAGTCAGTGATGATAAGCGTTTTTTATCATAATAAAATTTATGCATAGTTTTGGAGTGAGCGATATTTTCTTTGACAGTGGTGAAAGTCTCTGATATTGTATTAACTAAGTCGTTAACTAGTGGACAGGAACTATCTTGTAAATCTTCTTGATGAAACACTGGATGGAACCCATAATTTATGTAGAAAGGTGAGAACTTATACTATTTATGTAGAAAGGTGAGAACTGGTACTATTCACTGAGTTGTTGTAAGCAAACTTGGCATATGTCAACAGAGACGACCAGTTGTTCTGTTGATTATTAATAAAACAGCGTAAGAATTGCTCTAACCACTGATTAGTCCTCTCTGTCTGTCCATTGGACTGAGGGTGGAAAGAGGTACTTAAACGGCGGCGTATTTTCAGGGTTTTACATCATTCAGACCAGAATTTGCTTGTGAATTGGGATCCATGGTCTGATGTTATACTAAGAGGTAACCCATGATGTTTTATGATATGGTGTATGAGAAGTTGCGCAGTTTCAGCAGCGGTTGGTAGCTTAGTGGTAGGAATAAAATGTGCCATTTTACTAAATATGTCCACAACAACCAATATAGTTGTAAAATTAGATGACTTAGGTAGTTCCACTATATAGTCTAATGCAATGTCAGTCCAAGGTCTTGAAGGTATGGGTAAAGGTAATATGTGTCCGTATGGACGTCGTTGTTGTGTTTTGGACACTGTAGAAGTTTTACAGGAACTTATGTATTGTGTAATATCTGTTTTAATGGTTGGCCACCAAAAATGCCTTGTAATCAGATCTATGGATTTTGATATTCCAGGATGACCTGCCAGAGAAGTGTCGTGATAACTATATAGGATTTTCTCTCTTAAAGATTGAGGAACATACACAAGGTTATCATAATAATAAAGACCATTGGTACCTAAGGTAACTAGTGTTTTAGGTAAATCTGGATCTGAACTCAGATGTGTTTTTAAGAGACTGGTTATATCCTCTGTGAGTCCTATTATATTATCATGTGGAACTATTGAATGTTGGGTGTGATGAGATTTGTTTGGTATTCTAGAGAGTGCGTCAGCTTTCAAATTTTTGTTGGAAGGTCTGTAGGTTATTAGATAATTAAATCTATTAAAGAATAGATTCCAGCGCACCTGGCGGGATGTAAGGGTTCTGTTTCCTGTGGTCAGTGTATATTAAAATGGGAATAGAAGTTCCCTCTAAGAGATGCCTCCAGTGTTCAAATGAAGCTTTAATAGCTAGAAATTCCTTTTCTCCTATTGCGTAATTAATTTCTGAATCTGACATTACACGTGAAAAGAAAGCAACAGGATGTAGGGGATGTTTAAGACTTTGTCTTTGTGACAAAACTGCACCAATTGCGTAATCTGATGCGTTTACTTCAATGACATACTTTAGTGAGGGTTTAGGATACGACAGAATAGGCGCTGTAGTGAATCTATGTTTTAATTCTTCTAATGTTTTTTGAGCTTGTTCGGGCCAAACGAATTTGATATTATTCTTTGTGAGGTTTGTGAGGGGTTTGGAAATATGAGCAAAATATTTAATAAACTTTCTGTAGAAGTTCGCAAACCCCATAAACCTCTGTATATGTCTCTTGGATGTAGGGATAGGCCAATCCAAGATAGCTTTTATTTTATTTTTCTCCATATCAATTCCTTCAGGAGTAATTACATAACCCAGGAATGTAATGCTATTGGTGTTAAAAATACATTTTTCTGGTTTTGCGTATAATTGGTGTTGACGTAGCCTGGAGAGAACTGTACGAACATGTTTTATATGATCTGACATATTTTGTGAGTATATGAGTATGTCATCTAAATAGATGACAACATAGATGTCCAATAGATCTTTAAACACATCATTTATTAGGTACTGAAAGGTGGCGGGTGCATTACAGAGCCCGAATGGCATCACTGTATATTCGTAATGTGGGTGGGGGTTATATACAGATGGCAGATTGGTAGCAGGTATCCTTAAAGGTACAGATGTCTCCAACTAGTGAATGAACATGACATAGGGTTAGACTTAGGCTTAGGGTTACTTTAGGGTTGGGGTTAGGTTTAGGGGTTAATATATTTATGTAGTAAAGTGGGAGACCAGAGGTTTAGGGTTTAATATATTTATTTGGTGTTAGTGATGTGGGAGGCCAGAGGTTTAGAGGTTAATAACATTAGTATAGTGGCGGCGACATTGGGGGCGGCAGATTAGCGGTTAATAACTGTAATGTAGGTGGCGGCGATATCAGGAGTGGCAGATTAGGGGTTAATAAGTGTATTTAAGTGTCAGCGATATCTGGAGCAGCAGATTAGGGGTTAATAGTTTTATTTAGGTGGTAGCGATGTTAGGGGAAGCAGATTAGGGGTGTTAGGTTTAAACGTAACTTTTTCTTTCCTCATAGACATCAATGGGGCTACGTTACGGAGCTTTTTTTTCCGCGATTGCAGGTGTTAGGCTTTTTTTTTGCCGGCTCTCCCCATCTATGGGGAAATCGTTCACGAGCACGTCAAAACACTGTTTGTATTTGGGTGAGGTATGGAGCTCAATGCCACCATATTGCCCACGCAAGCCGGGTCTTTAAAAACTAGTAATAGCAGTCCTATAGGGAGGTGAATTAACAACGCTTTTGTGGCGCTCGTTAATTTCCCTATAGCGCTGAAAACTTGTAATCTAGCTGTAGATTAGTTTAATTGTTAGTTTAAACTTAGTTTTTTTTAATTTGACAGTTAAGTTTTAATTTAAGATAGAGAAAATGTAATTTTAATATAAAGTTAGGGGGGCGATAGGTTTAGGGGTTACTAGTTTAAATTAGTTTATTGCGATGTGGGGGGCTTTCGGTTTAGGGGTTAATAGGTTTTTCTCCAACATTGGTGTGTCCGGTCCACGGCGTCATCCTTACTTGTGGGATATTCTCTTCCCCAACAGGAAATGGCAAAGAGTCCCAGCAAAGCTGGTCACATGATCCCTCCTAGGCTCCGCCCACCCATGTCATTCTCTTTGCCGTTGCACAGGCAACATCTCCACGGAGATGGTTAAGAGTTTTTTGGTGTTTAAATGTAGTTTTATTCTTCTATCAAGTGTTTGTTATTTTAAAATAGTGCTGGTATGTACTATTTACTCTGAAACAGAAAAGGATGAAGATTTCTGTTTGTAAGAGGAAGATGATTTTAGCAGACAGTAACTAAAATCGATTGCTGTTTCCACACAGGACTGTTGAGATGAAGTAACTTCAGTTGGGGGAAACAGTTAGCAGTCTTTTCTGCTTAAGGTATGACTAGCCATATTTCTAACAAGACCATGTAATGCTGGAAGGCTGTCATTTCCCCTCATGGGGACCGGTAAGCCATTTTCTTAGTTAAACATAAAAGAATAAAGGGCTTCAAAAAGGGCTTAAAAACTGGTAGACATTTTTCTGGGCTAAAACAATTGCTTTACTAGGCATATTATGCAGATTCTAACTAATTATTGGTATTATAATCTTGGGGAACGTTTAGAAAAACGGCAGGCACTGTGTTGGACACCTTTTTCAGATGGGGGCCTTTCTAGTTATAGACAGAGCCTCATTCTGGGACTGTATAGGGGTTAAATGTAAAAACGGCTCCGGTTCCGTTAATTTAAGGGTTAAAGCTCTGAAATTTGGTGTGCAATACTTTTAATGCTTTAAGACACTGTGGTGAAATTTTGGTGAATTTTGAACAATTCCTTCATACTTTTTCACATATTCAGTAATAAAGTGTTTTCAGTTTGAAATTTAAAGTGACAGTAACGGTTTTATTTTAAAACGTTTTTTGTGCTTTGTTGACAAGTTTAAGCCTGTTTAACATGTCTGTACCATCAGATAAGCTATGTTCTATATGTATGAAAGCCAATGTGTCTCCCCATTTAAATTTATGTGATAATTGTGCCATAGTGTCCAAACAAAGTAAGGACAGTAATGCAACAGATAATGATATTGCCCAAGATGATTCCTCAAATGAGGGGAGTAAACATGATACTACATCATCCCCTACTGTGTCTACACCAGTTATGCCCACACAGGAGGCCCCTAGTACATCTAGTGCGCCAATACTTATTACCATGCAACAATTAACGGCTGTAATGGATAACTCCATAGCAAATCTTTTATCCAAAATGCCTACTTATCAGAGAAAGCGCGATTGCTCTGTTTTAAACACTGAAGAGCAAGAGGACGCTGATGATAACTGTTCTGACATACCCTCACACCAATCTCAAGGGGCCATGAGGGAGGTTTTGTCTGATGGAGAAATTTCAGATTCAGGAAAAATTTCTCATCAAGCTGAACCTGATGTTGTGACATTTAAATTTAAATTAGAACATCTCCGCGCACTACTTAATGAGGTGTTATCTACTCTGGATGATTGTGACAATTTGGTCATTCCAGAGAAATTATGTAAGATGGACAAGTTCCTAGAGGTTCCGGTGCCCCCCGACGCTTTTCCTATACCCAAGCGGGTGGCGGACATAGTAAATAAAGAGTGGGAAAGGCCCGGCATACCTTTTGTTCCCCCCCCCCTATATTTAAGAAATTATTTCCTATAGTCGACCCCAGAAAGGACTTATGGCAGACAGTCCCCAAGGTCGAGGGGGCGGTTTCTACTCTAAACAAACGCACTACTATTCCTATCGAAGATAGTTGTGCTTTCAAAGATCCTATGGATAAGAAATTAGAGGGTTTGCTTAAAAAGATTTTTGTACAGCAAGGTTACCTTCTACAACCAATTTCATGCATTGTTCCTGTCACTACGGCAGCGTGTTTCTGGTTCGAGGAACTAGAAAAATCGCTCAGTAAAGAATCTTCGTATGAGGAGGTTATGGACAGAGTTCAAGCACTTAAATTGGCTAACTCTTTTGTTTTAGATGCCGCTTTGCAATTAGCTAGATTAGCGGCGAAAAATTCAGGGTTTGCTGTCGTGGCGCGCAGAGTGCTTTGGCTAAAGTCTTGGTCAGCGGATGTGTCTTCCAAGACAAAATTGCTTAACATTCCTTTCAAAGGTAAAACATTATTTGGACCTGATTTGAAAGAGATTATTTCAGACATCACTGGGGGAAAGGGCCACGCCCTCCCACAGGATAGGTCTTTTAAGGCTAATAATAAGCCTAATTTTCGTCCCTTTCGCAGAAACGGAGCAGTCTCTAATTCTGTATCCTCTAAGCAAGAGGGTAATACTTCACAACCCAAACCAGCCTGGAAACCAATGCAAGGCTGGAACAAGGGTAAGCAGGCCAAGAAGCCTACCACTGCTACCAAAACAGCATGAAGGGATAGCCCCCGATCCGGGACCGGATCTAGTGGGGGGCAGACTTTCTCTCTTTGCTCAGGCTTGGGCAAGAGATGTTCAGGATCCTTGGGCGCTAGAAATAGTTTCTCAAGGTTATCTCCTGGAATTCAAGGAACTACCCCCAAGGGGAAGGTTCCACAGGTCTCAATTATCTTCAAACCAAATAAAGAGACAGGCATTCTTACATTGTGTAGAAGACCTGTTAAAGATGGGAGTGATACATCCAGTTCCAATAAGAGAACAAGGAATGGGATTTTATTCCAATCTGTTCATAGTTCCCAAAAAAGAGGGAACATTCAGACCAATTTTGGATCTAAAGATCCTAAACAAATTTCTCAGGGTACCATCGTTCAAAATGGAAACTATTCGAACGATCCTACCTACTATCCAGGAAAATCAATTTATGACTACCGTGGATTTAAAGGATGTGTACCTACATATTCCTATCCACAAGGAACATCATCAGTTCCTAAGGTTCGCTTTTCTGGACAAGCATTACCAGTTTGTGGCACTTCCATTTGGATTAGCCACTGCTCCAAGGATTTTCACAAAGGTACTAGGGTCCCTTCTAGCGGTTCTAAGACCAAGGGGCATTGCAGTAGTACCTTACTTGGACGACATCCTGATTCAAGCGTCGTCCCTGTCAAAAGCAAAGGCTCATACGGACATCGTCCTAGCCTTTCTCAGATCTCACGGATAGAAGGTGAACAAAGAAAAAAGTTCTCTGTCCCCGTCAACAAGAGTTCCCTTCTTGGGAACAATAATAGATTCCTTAGAAATGAGGATTTTTCTGACAGAGGTCAGAAAATCAAAACTTCTAAGCTCTTGTCAAGTACTTCATTCTGTTCCTCGTCCTTCCATAGCGCAGTGCATGGAAGTAATAGGATTGATGGTTGCAACAATGGACATAGTTCCTTTTGCACGAATTCATCTAAGACCATTACAACTGTGCATGCTCAGACAGTGGAATGGGGATTATACAGACTTGTCTCCGACGATTCAAGTAGATCAAAAGACCAGAGATTCACTCCGTTGGTGGCTGACCCTGGACAATCTGTCACAGGGAATGAGCTTCCGCAGACCAGAGTGGGTCATTGTCACGACCGACGCCAGCCTAGTGGGCTGGGGCGCGGTCTGGGAATCCCTGAAAGCTCTTCTCCCGATAAACATTCTGGAACTGAGAGCGATATTCAATGCTCTCAGAGCTTGGCCTCAACTAGCAAAGGCCAAATTCATAAGGTTTCAGTCAGACAACATGACGACCGTTGCATATATCAATCATCAGGGGGGAACAAGGACTTCCCTGGCGATGAAAGAAGTGACCAAGATAATTCAATGGGCGGAGGATCACTCCTGCCACTTGTCTGCGATCCACATCCCAGGAGTGGAAAATTGGGAAGCGGATTTTGTGAGTCGTCAGACATTCCATCCGGGGGAGTGGGAACTCCATCCGGAAATCTTTGCCCAAATAACTCAATTATGGGGCATTCCAGACATGGATCTGATGGCGTCTCGTCAGAACTTCAAGGTTCCTTGCTACGGGTCCAGATCCAGGGATCCCAAGGCGACCCTAGTAGATGCACTAATAGCACCTTGGACCTTCAACCTAGCTTATGTATTCCCACCGTTTCCTCTCATCCCCAGGCTGGTAGCCAGGATCAATCAGGAGAGGGCCTCGGTGATCTTGATAGCTCCTGCGTGGCCACGCAGGACTTGGTATGCAGACCTGGTGAATATGTCATCGGCTCCACCATGGAAGCTACCTTTGAGACAGGACCTTCTTGTTCAGGGTCCATTCGAACATCCGAATTTGGTTTCCCTCCAAATGATGGCTTGGAGATTGAACGCTTGATTTTATCAAAGCGTGGGTTTTCAGATTCTGTAATAGATACTCTGATTCAGGCTAGAAAGCCTGTAACTAGAAAAATTTACCATAAAATATGGAAAAAATATATCTGTTGGTGTGAATCTAAAGGATTCCCATGGAACAAGATAAAAATTCCTAAGATTCTATCCTTTCTACAAGAAGGTTTGGAGAAAGGATTATCTGCAAGTTCTCTGAAGGGACAGATCTCTGCTTTATCTGTTTTACTTCACAAAAGACTGGCAGCTGTGCCAGATGTTCAAGCATTTGTTCAGGCTCTGGTTAGGATCAAGCCTGTTTACAGACCTTTGACTCCTCCCTGGAGTCTAAATCTAGTTCTTTCAGTTCTTCAAGGGGTTCCGTTTGAACCCTTACATTCCGTAGATATTAAGTTATTATCTTGGAAAGTTTTGTTTTTGGTTGCAAATTCTTCTGCTAGAAGAGTTTCAGAGTTATCTGCTCTGCAGTGTTCTCCGCCCTATCTGGTGTTCCATGCAGATAAGGTGGTTTTGCGTACTAAGCCTGGTTTTCTTCCGAAAGTTGTTTCCAACAAAAATATTAACCAGGAGATAGTTGTACCTTCTTTGTGTCCGAATCCAGTTTCAAAGAAGGAACGTTTGTTACACAATTTGGACGAAGTCCGTGCTCTAAAATTCTATTTAGAGGCTACTAAAGATTTCAGACAAACATCTTCCTTGTTTGTTGTTTATTCTGGTAAAAGGAGAGGTCAAAAAGCGACTTCTACCTCTCTTTCCTTTTGGCTTAAAAGCATTATCCGATTGGCTTATGAGACTGCCGGACGGCAGCCTCCTGAAAGAATCACAGCTCACTCCACTAGGGCTGTGGCTTCCACATGGGCCTTCAAGAACGAGGCTTCTGTTGACCAGATATGTAAGGCAGCGACTTGGTCTTCACTGCACACTTTTGCCAAATTTTACAAATTTGATACTTTTGCTTCTTCGGAGGCTATTTTTGGGAGAAATGTTTTGCAAGCCCTGGTGCCTTCCATTTAGGTGACCTGATTTGCTCCCTCCCTTCATCCGTGTCCTAAAGCTTTGGTATTGGTTCCCACAAGTAAGGATGACGCCGTGGACCGGACACACCAATGTTGGAGAAAACAGAATTTATGCTTACCTGATAAATTACTTTCTCCAACGGTGTGTCCGGTCCACGGCCCGCCCTGGTTTTTTAATCAGGTCTGATGAATTATTTTCTCTAACTACAGTCACCACGGTATCATATGGTTTCTCCTATATATATTTCCTCCTGTCCGTCGGTCGAATGACTGGGGTGGGCGGAGCCTAGGAGGGATCATGTGACCAGCTTTGCTGGGACTCTTTGCCATTTCCTGTTGGGGAAGAGAATATCCCACAAGTAAGGATGACGCCGTGGACCGGACACACCGTTGGAGAAAGTAATTTATCAGGTAAGCATAAATTCTGTTATTATAGTGGCGGCGGAATTGGGGGTTAATAACTTTAGTATAGAGGGGGCGATGTGGGCGGACGGCAGATTAGGGGTTAATAATATTTAAATAGTGTTTGCTATGCGGGAGGGCGACGATTTATTGGATAATAACTTTAGTATAGTGGTGACGATGTCAGGGAGCAGCAGAATAGGGGTTAATAAATGTTATTAGTGGCGGTGATGTCAGGAGCAGAAGATTAGGGGTTAATAAGTTTAATATAGTGTTTGCAATGTGGGAGGGCCTCGGTTTAGGGGTCAATAGGTAGTTTATGGATGTTAGTGTGCTTTGTGACAGTTTAGTTATGAGTTTTATGTAACAGTTTTGTAGCGTAAAAATCATAACTACTGCTCTCATATTGCAAAATGGATCTTGTCGGTATAGGGTGCAACGCAAGCGTTTTAGCCTCACTGTAAAAATTCGTAATGGAAGTACCATGCAAAAACTTCATTTTTACGAGTGCAGGACTGACGTTGCGTTACAGGCAAAAAGGCTTGTGGTACAGCTATACCGACAAGACTCGTAATGGCTGCGGTGCTGTTTTAACGCTGAAATTACCATTTTTCAGCGTTAAAACACGAATGCAAAACTTGTAATCTAAGTGTTTGTAAATGGCATTTTTAAGGTGTGTTTTTTTAGCATTAAAAAATTTAAAGTTCTCATTCTACAGATTGGGTTTACTTGTAATATCACGGTTGCACTGTACCAAACGTAATATTGCAAGTAAATGCGTTTGGTACAGTGAGAACTTGCTTTACAAAACTTTAAACATCTTTTATAAAATGCAATTTACATAGTGCATTTTTTTTTTTTTTTAAAGTAGCAAACTTAGTTAAAATAGCTATTTAAAAGTATAATGCGTATATATATATATATATATATATATATATATATATATATATATATATATATATATACAAATGTACAGTAGCACAGTATACCCACAATGCCCCAGCTCTAATTATTAATTTACAATTGTTTTGGAACTAGAGTTTCCGTTTACACATGCTTATCGTGTTCTGAGTAGTACAAATTGCATACATTTTCAAAGCTAAATTATAGGAAAAGGGCGCAAAATAAATAATGAAAATATATTGCAAAGTTATTTAATTAACTAACGCCTAGATTTAGAGTTCTGCGTTAGCCGTCAAAACCAGCGTTAGGGGGTCCTAACGCTGGTTTTGGTCGCCCGCTGGTATTTAGAGTCAGTCAGGAAAGGGTCTAACGCTCACTTTCCAGCCGCGACTTTTCCATACCGCAGATCCCCTTACGCCATTTGCGTATCCTATCTTTTCAATGGGATCTTTCTAACGCCGGTATTTAGAGTCTTGGCTGAAGTGAGCGTTAGAAATCTAACGACAAGACTCCAGCCGCAGAAAAAAGCCAGGAGTTAAGAGCTTTCTGGGCTAAAGCTCTTAACTACTGTGCCCTAAAGTTCACTAACACCCATAAACTCCCTATGTACCCCTAAACCGAGGCCCCCCCACATCGCCGCCACTCTATTAAATTTTTTTAACCTCTAATCTGCCGACCGCACACTGCCGCAACCTACATTATCCCTATGTACCCCTAATATGCTGCCCCTAACATCGCCGACCCCTACATAATATTTATTACCCCCTAATCTGCCCCCCCCCCAACATCGCCGCTACCTACCTACACTTATTAAACCCTAATTTGCCGACCGGACCTCATCACTACAATAATAAATTTATTAACCCCTAATCCGCCTCACTCCCGCCTCACAAACCCTATAATAAATAGTATTAACCCCTAATCTGCCCTCCCTAACATCGCCGACACCTAACTTCAAGTATTAACCCTTAATCTGCCTTCCGGACCTTGCCGCTACTCTAATAAATGTATTAACCCCTAAAGCTAAGTCTAACCCTAACACCCCCCTAAGTTAAATATAATTTAAATCTAACAAAATAAAATAAATCTTATTAAATAAATAATTCCTATTTAAATCTAAATACTTACCTGTAAAATAAACCCTAATATAGCTACAATATAAATAATAATTATATTGTAGCTATTTTAGGATTAATATTTATTTTACAGGCAACTTTGTATTTATTTTAACCAGGTACAATAGCTATTAAATAGTTAATAACTATTTAATAGTTACCTAGTTAAAATAATTACAAAATTACCTGTAAAATAAATCCTAACCTAAATTACAATTAAACCTAACACTACACTATCAATAAATTAATTAAATAAACTATCTACAATTATCTACAATTAAATCAACTAAACTAAATTACAAAAAACCCCCACTAAATGACAAAAAACAAACAAACACTAAATTACAAAAAAATACAAACACTAAATTACAAAAAATAAAAAAAGATTACAAGAATTTTAAACTAATTACACCTACTCCTAAAATCCTAAAATATCCTAAAATAGCTAGGATTAATATTTAGATTAGGGGTATGTGGGTGGTGGGTTGTAATGTTGGGGGGGGTATTGTATGTTTATTTAAATGCAAAAGAGCTGTTTTCTTTGGGGCATGCCCCGCAAAAGGTCCTTTTAAGGGCTGGTAAGGTAAAAGAGCTTTACAATTTTTTTTTAGAATAGGGTAGGGCATTTTTTTATTTTGGGGGACTTTGTTATTTTTTTAGGTGGCTTAGAGTAGGTGTAATTAGTTTAAAATTCTTGTAATCTTTTTTTATTTTTTGTAATTTAGTGTTTGTATTTTTTTGTAATTTAGTGTTTGTTTGTTTTTTGTAATTTAGTGGGGTTTTTTGTAATTTAGTTTAGTTGATTTAATTGTAGATAATTGTAGATAGTTTATTTAATTAATTTTTTGATAGTGTAGTGTTAGGTTTAATTGTAACTTAGGTTAGGATTTATTTTACAGGTAATTTTGTAATTATTTTAACTAGGTAACTATTAAATAGTTATTAACTATTTACTAGCTATTGTACCTGGTTAAAATAAATACAAAGTTGCCTGTAAAATAAATATTAATCCTAAAATAGCTAAAATATCATTATTATTTATATTGTAGCTATATTAGGGTTTATTTTACAGGTAAGTATTTAGATTTAAATAGGAATAATTTATTTAATAAGATTTATTTTATTTCGTTAGATTTAAATTATATTTTACTTAGGGGGTGTTAGGGTTAGACTTAGCTTTAGGGGTTAATACATTTATTAGAGTAGCGGCGAGGTCCGGTCGGCAGATTAGGGGTTAATACTTGAAGTTAGGTGTCGCCAATGTTAGGGAGGGCAGATTAGGGGTTAATACTATTTATTATAGGGTTTGCGAGGTGGGAGTGAGGCGGTTTAGGGGTTAATACATTTATTATAGTGGCGGCGAGGTCCGGTCGGCAGATTAGGGGTTAATAAGTGTAGGTAAGGTAGCGGCGACGTTGTGGGTGGCAGATTAGGGGTTAATAAATATAATAAAGGGGTCGGCAGTGTTAGGGGCAGCAGATTAGGGGTACATAGGGATAACGTAGGTTGCGGCGGTGTACGGAGCGGCAGATTAGGGGTTAAAAATAATATGCAGGGGTCAGCGATAGCGGGGGCGGCAGATTAGGGGTTAATAAGTATAAGGTTAGGGGTGTTTAGACTCGGGGTACATGTTAGGGTGTTAGGTGCAGACTTAGGAAGTGTTTCCCCATAGGAAACAATGGGGCTGCGTTAGGAGCTGAACGCTGCTTTTTTGCAGGTGTTAGGTTTTTTTTTCAGCTCAAACTGCCCCATTGTTTCCTTAGGGGGAATCGTGCACGAGCACGTTTTTTAAGCTGGCCGCGTCCGTAAGCACCGCTGGTATTGAGAGTTGCAGTGGCAGTAAATATGCCTGTACGCTCCCTTTTTGGAGCCTAACGCAGCCCTTCTGAGAACTCTAAATACCAGCGTTGTTTAAAAGGTGCGGGGGGAAAAAAGCATGCGTAGCTAACGCACCCCTTTGGCCGCAGAACTCTAAATCTAGGCGTAAATATTTTATTTAAACATATCATGATGTTAACTCTCTTTTTAACCTCTTCTTGCCAGTACTTATTTGTTAATTCGGAATTATTATTATCCTGTTCTTGGTCTGTCAATAAAACTCTGCCTCAATAATTTTTTGACACCAATATCTGCGTTAACAAGCATATCTTTAACATTAGGTCCATTTTTATATGCTGGCCTAGGAAAACCATAAAAGGCTTTCATTTCAGGATGGCATGTCTGTAATACATGTCAATGCTTCCTTAAAATGTTATTGACCTGGTGACTTCTATTACTGTATTGAGAAACAAATAGTAGCCTCTCCTGCTGAATCGTGGTTGACTTTCTGTTTTTATTATCTGCAATTCTTCTGTAATCAAATCTTTAGGATAACCCTGGGTCCCCACTGTATAAATATATGAGCCATCTGTTCGAAGTATTTATTCCTTAGTTCAGAATCAGTTACAAAAAGCTGAACTCTCAATAGTTGGCTTTTTGAAATGGCTTTAAAAAGTGATGGGGGATGAAAGCTCTCAAAAACAATGCATTTTTTTTATCTTTTGGTTTTGTGTAAATATCAGCTTTTAATTCTCTATCAGATTTATATATAAGTGTATCCATAAACTGAATTAATGTTTCAATAGATGTAAAGGAAAATGCAATCCCGTTAACAGATTTATTAAGGGTCATCTACAAGGTCAGCCAAGGATCCATCCAATCTCCCCATACCATATACCAAAAACATAGTCAATGAACCACCAAACGGTGGCACCATATTTCTAAAATAAATCATTCTTATATACAAAAAGTTTGTTAAAATTAATTCATGATGGTGTTGGGATATGTAGGGGCAACATTGGATGATGTCCATTTCTCTGAATAAAAAAAAAAAATTCAAATTTAAGATGAGGCCTATTTATCAAGCCGTCAACTGTGCTGCATTCATGGCACCGATACGCTCGTCTGACATCGCCAAACATCACGGCCGCGGACCTGAATACGCTCTCTAAATTTAACAAAAAAGCTGTCAAAAAGCCGCGCACCAAGTACGGGGCGATGAGCAGCGGACTGTTGTTAACTAACAGTCATCGCTGCTATTCGGCTTTTTAACAGCTTTATTTGTATACTGTCACTAAACACCGCCACTATACTAAACTGTTTAACCCCTATCCCGCCTCTCCCCAACTCTGCTGCAACTAAATAAACGTATTAACCCCTATCCTGCCGCTCACGGAGCCCACCGCAACTAAAAAAAAATTAACCCCTAAACCGCCAGCCCCCCACATCGCCATAAACTAAATTAACCTATTAACCCTTAAACCTAACAACCCGCTAACTGTACATTAAATATTAACTCATCCCTATCTTATAATAAATTTAAACTTACCTTTAGATTTAAATTAAACTATATTAAACTAATAATTAACCTACCCTAACTATTATACTAAAATTACATTAAACTATATTAAACTAATAATTTAATCTACCCTAACTGTTATACTAAAATTACATTAAACTATATTAAACTAATAATTAATCTACCCTAACTGTTATACTAAAATTACATTAAACTACAAATTAAATTAACTATATTATATATTTAAAAACCTACTCAAATAATTTAAATCTACACTAAAAAATTACAAAGTTACAAAAAACTAACAACTAAGTTACAAAAAATAACAAACACTAAGTTACAAAAAAATAAACACTAAGTTACACAAAATAAAAAAGAAATTATCAAAGATTTAAACTAATTACACCTAATCTAAGGGCCCTATGAAAATAAAAAAGCCCCCCAAATAAAAAAAAACCCTAGCCTACAATAAGCTACAAATAGCCCTTTAAAAGGGCCTTTTATGGGGCATTGTCCCAAAGAAATCAGCTCTTTTACCTGTAAATAAAAAATACAAATACCCCCAACAGTAAAACCCACCACCCACACAACCAACCCCCCCAAATAAAAACCTAACTATAAAAACCTAAGCTCCCCATTGCCCTGAAAAGGGCATTTGGATGGGCATTGCCCTTAAAAGGGCATTTAGCTCTATTGCAGCCCAAACCCCTAATCTAAAAATAAAACCCACCCAATACATCCTTAAAAAATCCTAACACTAACCCCTGAAGATCTACTTACAGTTTTGAAGATCCGACATCCATCCTCCAAGAAGCCGGCAGAAGTCTTCATCCAAGCCGACAGAAGTCTTCACCCAGACGGCATCTTCTATCTTCATCCATCCGGCGCGGAACGGCTCCATCTTCAAGACATCCGATGTGGAGCATCCTCTTCGTTCAACATCTTCTTCCTGAATGAAGGTTCCTTTAAATGACGCCATCCAAGATGGCATCCCTTAGATTCCAATTGGCTGATAGAATTCTATCGGAATTAAGGTTGAAAAAATATTATTGGCTGTTGCAATCAGCCAATAGGATTGAGCTTTCATCCTATTGGCTGATCCAATCAGCCAATAGGATTGATCTCGCATTCTATTGGCTGATTGGATCAGCCAATAGGATGAAAGCTCAATCCTATTGGCTGATTGCAACAGCCAATAGGATTTTTTCAACCTTAATTCCGATTGGCTGATGGAATTCTATCAGCCAATTGGAATCTAAGGGACGCCATCTTGGATGACATCATTTAAAGGAACCTTCATTGTAGAAGAAGACGTCGAACGAAGAGGATGCTCCGCGTCGGATGTCTTGAAGATGGAGCCGCTCCTCGCCGGATGGATGAAGATAGAAGATGCCGTCTGGCTGAAGACTTCTGCGGGCTTGGATGAAGACTTCGGCCGCTTGGATGAAGACTTCTGCTGCTTTGTTGGGGACTTCTGCCGGCTTCTTGGAGGATGGATGTCGGATCTTCTAAACTGTAAGTGAATCTTCAGGGGTTAGTGTTAGGATTTTTTAAGGGTGTATTGGGTGGGTTTTATTTTTAGATTAGGGGTTTGGGCTGCAATAGAGCTAAATGCCCTTTTAAGGGCAATGCCCATCCACATTCCCTTTTCAGGGCAATGGGGAGCTTAGGTTTTTTAGTTAGGTTTTTATTTTGGGGGGGTTGGTTGTGTGGGTGGTGGGTTTTACTGTTGGGGGTATTTATATTTTTTATTTACAGGTAAAAGAGCTGATTTCTTTGGGGCAATGCCCCGCAAAAGGCCCTTTTAAGGGCTATTTGTAGTTTATTGTAGGCTAGGTTTTTTTTTATTTTGGGGGCTTTTTATTTTCATAGGGCCCTTAGATTAGGTGTAATTAGTTTAAATCTTTGATAATTTCTTTTTTATTTTGTGTAACTTAGTGTTTATTTGTTTGTAACTTAGTAATTTTTTTGTCTAGATTTAAATTATTTGTGTATGATTAGGTTTTTAATTATATAATATAGTTAATTTAATTTGTAGCTTAATGTAATTTTAGTATAACAGTTGGGGTAGATTAATTATTAGTTTAATATAGTTTAATGCAATTTTATTATAACAGGGTAGATTAATTATTAGTTTAATATAGTTTAATGTAATTTTAGTATAACAGTTAGGGTAGGTTAATTATTAATTTAATATAGTTTAATGTAATTTTAGTATAACAGTTAGGGTAGATTAATTATTAGTTTAATATAGTTTAATTTAAATCGAAAGGTAAGTTTACATTTATTATAAGATAGGGATGAGTTAATATTTCATATAAAGTTAGCGGGTTGTTAGGTTTATAGGTTATTAGTTTAATTTAGTTTATGGTGATGTGGGGGGCTGGCGGTTTAGGGGTTAATAGGTTTAGTAAGTGGTAGTGATGTGGGAGGCCAGAGGTTTAGGGGTTAATACATTTATTTGGTTGCGGTGGGCTCCGGGAGCGGCGGGATAGGGGTTAATAACTTTATGTAGGTGGCGGCGGTGTATGGGTGGAAGATTAGGGTTAATAAGTATAATGTAGGTGGCGGCGGTGTCGGGACGGCAGATTAGGGGTAAATAAGTGTAAGATTAGGGGTGTTTAGACTCTGGGTACATGTTAGGGTGTTAGGTGTAAACATAACTTTTATTCTCCCTTAGGAATCAATGGGATATTGGGCAGCATCGAACATAAGCTTTTGCTGCTTTCAGACTCCCATTGATTCCTATGGCATCCGCCGCCTCCAGGGCGGCGGATTTAAAAGCAGGTACACTGGGCATGAATAGTGGCGAGCGTACCTGGTAGAAATTTGATAACTTGCAAAAGTAGTCAGATAGTGCCGAATTTGCATTCGGAACATCTGTAGTGACGTAAGCATCGATCTGTGTCAGACAGAGACAGGCGGATCGTATGTTACGTCACAGATTTCAACTTTTGCCAGTCTGTAGGTTTTGATAAATAAGGGGAATCAGGCTCTCCACAATTACGCTGCAGAATTCCAGCGTATTTGCGGTTGACGGCTTGATAAATAGGCCTCAATATCCAGCAACTTCATCTGTATTTGTTTCTCTGTATAGTTCTTGTCAGAAAACAACAATTTTTCTACCACCATTGATGTTTCAGTCTACTGATCTAATTGTAAACTAGATAATGAAGAAGAAATTATTGCTATTAATGTGAGAAGAAGGAATTATTACTTTTGATAACGGGTCCATATCAGGAATTGAACTTATAACCCCGACACCACATATAACTAGCGTATTAACATAACTTATGTTTTAGTCTACTAATCTAATTCTAAGATTAAATGCAAGAAGGAATTTTAGTACTACATTTTAAAAAATTAATCGACTTCTTTAAAAATTTTATATAAATAGGAGACAAAAGGGAGAATATAGAAGAAAAAACACAGAGGTGCCACAATGACCTAGTACCATCAACACAATAGCAAAAGGTAGAAAAAATAAGACAGGTACTCATAAACGTGTTGCACCCTATGGTGCTAGCGGCGCAGGCTGGAACTTTAACAGTAGTCCAGCTCACTGAACAAAACCTAGCTCTGTTCCAATCAAAGAGTATCCACGATATTCTTTTCCAGCTTGTGTACTGGGAATAAAAAAATGGACCAACATAGCCTAGTACTGTATAGCAAGGCAAATTTGTAAGATAGAAAAAAACACACTTACAAAAAGAAAAGCACCTCCAGGTGCAATACAGGTGGACTGGGACTTCACAGCTGCCCAGATGACTGCACTCCTGCCCAGCAGATATAACTCCCAAACTCAAGTGAAAGGTAATGGTGTCTGTAACGTTACTTTTGTACTTGTAAAGGACTGCAGGCCAGCCTCCTCCCCACCGACTATGGACCCAGGAACTTGAGGGGATTTTATGATTTGGGAGGTGGGTGCCCAGGGTACATTTGGAGTACTTTTACCCTAGATTCAGGTTTACACAGTTTCCATGAATTCCAAGAGACAGAGTTGAGATTCCTGTATTTTGTTGGAGTATAAGGTGACAGCCCAATTCAGTATTGCCTGCTCCAACCACCACCCCCCTACCAGACTCAGAATGTTTGAGCTTATTGCAACCTCCTGCTGTTATGTGTCTGTATATCTAGTCTAGGTGTGAGACACAGAGCAGGAGATTACACACAGCACAGGCAATCTAATGCTGAGACCTCCTGCTGTTATGTGTCTGTATATTTAGTCTAGGTGTGAAGTGCCTTTCTGTTATTGTGTGAGTCCTCCATTGTCCTTTTGTAAGTCAGGATGTGATTAGAATCTTGTTTAACTAACCATTGTCTGATGTTTGTCTCATTGTATAATATTTGTTATAACTACCCCCCTTTTGTTGGAAATGTATAAAAGCTGTGTTTTCTGTGCAATAAAGCAGTTCCTATTTTGATCCTCAAGCATCTTGGCTCATGTTCTTGGGGGTATAACAACTTGCAGCGGCCGCTATTCTAATAGCGTTGGGTATCCAGTGGAGGTTCATGGGTTGGCGTTTGGTGGGAGGAAGCTGACTTTCGCGTGTATACCCAATCTGGGGTACCGAGACCCACTACAATCTATTGGCAGTGGTGGGATCTGCTTCCTCCCTCCAGTGGGACATCAATGGAAATGGAGGCTGAATTCCAGTGGAGATTGCAGGCAGTGCTGGCCCAGTTTGATGGCCCTGTCTTGGCAGAGGGCCTGGAAGTATATAGTTCAAAGGAAACTCTGGCACGAGGATCTCCAGTTCGAACAGGACTACCAGGGAAAGTCCTTTTCTACTCCAGAGCAGCAATACTGTCTCCAGATGGATCTACGAATGCTGTTTCAGCCCCGGGAGGAATGGATGGCCAAATTGGATGGATTGGTCCAGACAGAGATGAAGGGGGATGAAGGGTACTGGGCACTGCGGTGGTATGTGGCCCAGGTGTGTCCGGAGATGGAGATGGATGATCATAGAGGGCTATGACTATGGCGGTCCAGTATTGCTATTTGAAAGTCTCACACAGGACCCCCACTGTGGGAGTATGGCAGAGTGGCGTCAGGAGGACATACTAGGACACAGAGAGCTAAGGCTGAACCTTACAGAAGTACCCGGACTGAGAGACGATCTTTATTACCTAGATGCCCATGAGTAGGAGCTAGAAAAGGCATATAAAAGGCTGTTAGATCTCATTCAGCAGCATGTCTCAGAGCCTGAAGAGGGCTATGGTGCAGTGATCAAGGATTTATTGGACTTTTCCTCAGAGGAGTGGCAACCGATAATGAGCTACCATGAGCTGCTAGACCACGATCAGCAACCTGGCCCTGAGCTTGTCACACCAGTAGAAGCACTGGCAACAGGACAGGGCACCAATGGCCTCTGTCTAGCACCTGTGATATCTCTGGAGTCCCAGGGAGAGGAGGTAGTCGATTTCTCTACACAGCCACAGGCTCCGGAGATTGATAATTTAATAGACTTTTCCTCTGAGGAGGGACAGACTGTTGAGCCTCCAGCAGAAGAGATGGCCACAGGGCAGAGCACCCCTGGCCTCTGCCCAGCACCTGAAGCAGCTCCGGGAAGCCAGGGAGATTAGGTAGCTGACCTCTCTACACAGCAGCAGAGTCAGTTCCAGGGAGAGGAGGTAACTAACCTCTCTCTCCCCATCGGAAGAGCGGTTTTCAGGGAGAGGATGTAGTCGACCTCTCTCCACAGTGGCAGAGTGGTTTTCAGGGAGAGGAGGTAGCCAACCTCTATCCCCAGCGGCAGAACCAGTTCCAGGGAGAGGAGGCAGCCAACCTCTCTCCCCAGCGGCAGAGTGGTTTCCAGGGAGTGGAGGTAGCTGACTCCTTACCCCAACAACAGAGCGGTTTCCAGGGAGAGGAGGTAGCCGACCTCTCTCCCCATCAGCAGATTTAGTTTCAGGGAGAGGAGGTAGCTGACCTCTCTCCCCAGTGGCAGAGCAGTTTCCATGGAGAGGAGGTAGCCAACCTCTCTCCACAGTGGCAGAACCAGTTCCAGGGAGAAGAGGTAGCCAGCCTCTCTACCCAGAAACAAAGCAGGTCCCATGGAGAGGAGGTAGACAACCTCTCTCCCCAGCAGCTTAGCATGTTCCAGGAAAAAGAGGTCAGCATTCTCACTCCCCAGTGGCCAAAAACAAAAATGGAAGAAAGTTTTGGTCTGGGTTATCTGACTAACTCAGGTCCAAACCAGTAGGAGGTCTGCTACCTGGTTAGTCTACCCCGGGGGGGGGGTGAGAAATGTAATGGAAGCTTCCATTACTTTTGTACTTGGAGAGGTCTGCAGGCCAGCCTCCTCCCCACAGACTATGGACCCAGGAACTTGAGGGGATTCTATGATTTGGGAAGTGGGTGCCCAGGGTACGTTTGGAGTACTTTTACCCTAGTTTCAGGCTTACCCAGTTTCCATGAATTCCCACAGACTCTGAGGACTGGAGGGAACTGATACAGGGATGGGATTCCTGTGTTTTGTTGGAGTATAAGGTGACAGCCCAATTCAGTATTGCCTGCTCCAACCACCCCCCCTAGACTCAAAATGTTTGAGCTTATTGCAACCTCCTGCTGTTATGTGTCTGTATATCTAGTCTAGGTGTGAGACACAGAGCAGGAGATTACACACAGCACAGACAATCTAATGCTGAGACCTCCTGCTGTTATGTGTCTGTATATCTAGTCTGGGTGTGAAGTGGCTTTCTGTTATTGTGTGAGTCATCCATTGTCCTTTTTTAAGTCAGGATGTGATTAGAATCTTGTTTAACTAACCAGTGTCTGATGTTTGTCTCATTGTATAATATTTGTTATAACTACCCCCCTTTTGTTGGAAATGTATAAAAGCTGTGCTTTCTGTGCAATAAAGCAGTTCCTATTTTGACCCTCAAGCATTCAGTCTTGGCTAATGTTCTTGGGGGTAGCTATAACAACTTGCAGCGGCCGTTATTCTAATAGCGGCAGGTATCCAGTGGAGGTTCATGGGTTGGTATTTTGTGGGAGAAAGCTGACTTTAGCGGGTATACCCAGTCTGGGATACCGAGACCTGCTACATTGTCCAAATTATTCCAGCAAGTGTATATTAAAAACAAATTTTCTTTATTAAAGCAACGCATTTCTCAGCCGTAATATGGCTGTTTTCTCAGGTTAATAAAAAAATAATAATAAAAATGCACTTGCTGGGGGGCGGAGCCAACTACCAGCGCAACCAGACGTGTTTCTGTGAAGCTCTGGGCTCTCAGATATGAATATATAGTTTAATTTATATATAAAGAGCTTAAATCGTTACTATAATATAACAGAATGTGCACATTATCTGTTACGCGCTAAAAGAAACTAAAGATATCTCATAAAGAGGTCATTTCACTAATATATCCTCTTTCGTTACTCCACGTGGAGTTGCTGGACACTATCTATACTAAACTGTTACGGCCAGTATGGAAGCCCTACAAGCTTGGGAGCGACGCACTCAACAAATTTTTGAGAGGCATTTTTAGACTTTGACTGAGGACCTATTACTGATTTTGGCTTCCCTTACTTCACCACCAAAACAGAAGGCCTGGGGGGATAACCCGCTACTGAGCGATGGGAGCTGCGCCAGGCAAACACTCAGGGCTCAGGAACACACTGGGACTCCTTTGGGTAGATCTACCATAAATTCCAGGAATAGCAAGCTGAGGTGAACAACAGACCTCTGCCAAATGCCAACTATGACAGTGGAGGTAGGATTTGAGGAGGCAGTACGTCTTAGTGTCTCCTGCTCACAGGATGATATGCTTACAACCATGTCGGTGAGCCATGATTGTCCAGCCCAGCCCCAGGAGATCGCCCCTGAGCATGCGGATTGCTCGGGGGAGAATGCACAGCCTATTACTGCAGCAGGAGATGTGTCTCAATTTAAGGGCGACACCAGCTTAGATGACGGATCGATTTTTCGTATAGATGCAAACTACTCTCTCACCACCGATGGTTCAACTGTGAACCAGTCGCTTTCTTCCAGTACTACTGCAAGTAGCTCCATCGGATCTAGATATGGGGCGGGCATGGAAACATTTTATGCACCACAATGTAGAGATGCTGTATGGACCATTCTGAGAAACATAGGCGCAGGAAGACTTGGTATAGGCTGATAAGTCGGATCGGCTTATGTCTTTATGTTTTGCAGCCTATATTAAAGACACCATTTAATCTAAACATTTCATGTATACCAGATGATCTACAGTAGGAAGTATGTTCTTATTTATAACCATGGGTAAAGCAGGCAAGGTTTAAATATCTAACCTACATATATCTATAGGCACTGGGAACTATCTATGACGGCAGTAATGATGGACACATTAGTCTCCCCGGCCCAGCCACCACACTTTGAGAATACTTTGTGCTCCCCCACTCTCATTAGAGACTTGCAATTAGGTGTTCTATATATAGCTCATAACGAAGTTATACTCCCACTGTTCAGCAGCATATATCGTTTAAAGCTGCCAAGGGGCATGTTGTTTTCTTGACTTTATTTGTATATCTACGCACTGGGGTCTCTATGGTTGTGGATCACACTGCATGATATTCAACTGAAGGTCTAATGGTCTATCTTCAGCAAAGTAATAATTAGTTCTTAGCCACCACCTCGGTGTGTAAAAGTAGAGGTTTATGTGCACTGTTAAACACGATTGTTTCATAATAAGTAATGCTGCATATTTGTACTTATCCTAGTGCTGGCCTACAGTAGCAATACTATACAGTTTAATATCCTACCCTAACTTATGTCAGACCTATCTATTCATCATTGCTCAGTGTTAGAGATGTTTTATATGTTATATCTTGTCTGTTCTTACCTCATTTTCCATACTGAGAGCCCTGAGATAGGTTATGTGGTCCCTTCATTCAACAATTTATTTTTTAAATATGTTGGTACATAATCTGTAGCCTGGCTGATAGTGTTGCCTCTATTCTTTATTTTATGAGGCATTATACACTCATTTATGTAACCCAGCCCTGACTATGTATAAGCTACACCTACTACTACTACAAACAATATACAGGTGCAAGCATGCCCTACTCTACATTACTACACAGTTCCCAGAAAGAAAGATATTTATGGACCTTATGTCAATTTTGGGCTCCGCTATATATACTCCTTTACCTTACCCTCCAATGTGTTTTTAACAAACAAAACACAACTGAGATATAATTATTTTTTAAAGCTTACTGTTAGACATAACCATGCTGTAAGTGAGACTATAGGTGAATGTCCCACTCTAGTCTGATATATATCTATGCTACAGTCCAGGCTTATGTTCTATTATATATAAGACTCATAACATTGCCAGATTTTCAGCCCCTATAGTGTAACTATACTTATACTACCCTTGCAAACCTACTTTATGTGATGAGGACTGAGTTTTACTAAAGTTTTAAGTTCCGAGGTATATACCTTGTACATGAACAGGGGATCCACTTTTGGAAATGCCTATACAGGAATATCTAATGTCAAGCTTAAACCCTTTTGCCAGTATTATATATAAGGTTAAGAAATGTTTTGCAACTGTTGTAGTTTTACTTGATGTTCATGTGTTTTGGTCTTGCCTGCATCTAGAGGCTACGTTATCCGCTCACAACAAAGCTTTACAATGCCCTTACTACTCAGGGAGAGGACATGCAGCGTCAAATACCTCTCAATTAAGACATGTTTATTTCTCATTTTTCATATGAGACAGCTGTCCAGGTGATGTGCACAGCATCTAGTTGATGTTGGATATTTATATATTTCCTATATCTTACTTATTTATTATGCTGCTAATATTTTTGCGGTGCATTATTGAGTATGTGTTACATATATCCTTATTTCTATATTAATATATTTATTAAGCTTTGAATGGTAAACTTAATTCTCATCCTAACTGAATTGGAGCCATACCTGCTCCTTCTTTATATATATATATATTACAAATTATACTTAAATGCTTTATAGTTTAGTGCTGCTCGCCACATATTATGTTATTCTTAATTGACCTAGTCAATTACCATTTTTATGGTCACCCCCCCCCATTGTAGTTGACCATTGCTATTTACTTTGTTGTTCTTGTTGTTTTCATCATATAACTTAAGTACTTAATAATTTTGTTACATAAAAAAACTACTTATATAGCTGTGCTTACCCGCTGATATTTCCCCAACTTCCCCCTTGCTCTATACTTTGTTCTTGATATCAAGACCCTTTAATAATAAGAAGCATTCAATTCTTTGCCAAACTAGATATCTAAGTTCTCAAGAAGTTCATGATAAATTGGATCTGCTTAGTAGCTACAGTGCTCCTTCAGAGCGCGTTTTAGCACAATGGCCTGGAATAATAGCTACTCTCATTATGATATAAAAAACATAAAAGGAGGTTTTCTTTTATATTTCGACACTTATTATATGTTTCCTTTTTCTCTCATATTGTTGTTGAGGCAATCATTGCTATGTACTGTAATATTTATGTCATATTTTTCTGTTGCCATTATAAAAAACCCTCAATAAAAAATTATTTAAAAAAAAAAAAATGCACTTGCTATTTATAGGGTATAAACCCATCTAATAGGTTAATTATGTGATTAGAGCCATCGGTGTACTGCGGCCTATTTGTGAATTCGCTGTCATGATAATGAATTGTAAACATAAGATTATGATGATACAATGTAACAATATATGAGCAACTAAGCTGGATGTTTAAATGTATAACATAGTATTTATTTGAGAGGAATATAATAGCAATGTTAACTTTATGAATATAGGACGTCTCCCTGCAATATACAATCCTAAAAAGTATGTAAATTAAATAAAAATGAATTGCCAGATTAAAAACACATTTACAAATCTATAAAAAACAGTGTTGAGCATAAAATATAGATAATTGAAGTAATATGATATATATATATATATATATATATATATATATATTTTATTTTCCACCGATAATTAAACACAGGGCATGGGAGTGTAGTCTCTTTGGTGATATTTCACCTATATGGCAAAATACCTTACACCCAAGACTGAGGTATTTAGTTGAAAAGTATCAGACCTCTCAGCGGTAGTAACGTATTTTATAGTAAAAAGATGGCTTCTGTTTGCAGTATGTTTCCTCTCGGCGGTCCTTACAGCGTCTTGAAAAAAAATGTCAGTATATGGCCGGGTTATAATACAATATATTTAATAATTATTCTTTAAAATAAAACCCCAATAAAATGCATATACCAAGACAATAAATTTAATGTAAATTCCTAAATTCTTTATATTAGTTAAAATTTATAGACTCAATGAAATATATTTGTAGGAAACCAGATATGAATCAATACTATACACATTTAAACTATTATAATATGCTATGCAAAGATCATAAAAGTTGCCTTATTCACAATAGTCTGAGCCACTAACATTCAAGAAGTACAATCAGCTATATAGCCACAATTTATCTTATATAATTCCAATTTAAAACATCAGAAATTGTGTATGTTATTTGTGCGAACAACCAATTCCTATGCCAATTTATCTAAGCTGAAATAAATTCTTAGTTATCTTCAATTAAGACAATTCTAATATATATATGTATATGTGGCTGCAACTATAAATTATTTGGCAAACAAAAGACTAGTTTTAAACTACCCAGGACTATGAATATGAGTCTAAAATATAAAGTACCTTTTTTTTAAATTGCAATTTGTTATGATTACCAAATACTTTTTATTTAAATATCAAAATTAGAACAATCATACATCACCAGTTTGAGCCAATTTGTAGTTCAATATTTTCCAAATATTTTCAGATCACCTCATTTGAAGAAAAGTTATTGCATGGATCAAGGTTAGTCTCAGCTAGTTGCTTAAGTGATTGTGTCCCCAAGAATGGCCGCCAGTTATCAATCACCAGTGTAAGCAGATCACACAAAAACTGTCCATCTCTCTTGCATTCAGCTTTTCTTATATAATTATTGGTAATCTTTTTCGGTTACGCTCACGGATGCTTGTCCCTTCTCATTGGTTCATTTTGGGGGACGCCCCCCTCACTGGCTCTGTATGTGTCCTAATAGAAAATTAATTTGGCTGTCATACCATTCCAATCCCCTAGGGGGCAGCAGACAACCAGCAATGTAGACCCACCGTCAAACATTGCTAGCAATTTAATACATCCTTATAAAATGACCATTTAAACCACCATAACTCCTTGCATTAAAGGGACAGTATACTGTAAAATAGTTTTTCTCTTAATGTGTTTACAATGGCTTTTTTTACCAACTGCAGCTTAAAAAATGTATGAAAATTAGCTTTTTAAGGTTTATTTGTGTATATTAAAGCTCTGATTTTGTGTTTAGAAGCCACAACCTAATAAAATGGGTTGATCTTGTAGGTATAATCAGATCTCATTACTTTATCACATTGTGTATATATACATGCTTCTTTATCTTATGTCTGTCCATAAAACAATCACCAGTACTTGGAGAGAACAATGGAAAATCAACATTGTATTATCTTATCTCTGCTATATCCCACTGGGAGTGTAATTTCTTCTGCTGGCTGTGTTTACAAAGCTTATCTATAGCTTGAACCTGCGGCCACAAACTTTCAGAATAGGTGGGGATACCACATGCTAAATCAACTATTTAAAATGCCAATATAATGGTAAAGGAGCTACTTGTAATCAATTTAATACACTCCAGCAGGTAAAGTGGATAATTGGGAACAAATTAAAGGGGAGAACATTTTTGAGTAAACTGTCCCTTTAACAAATCTCTCCTGTCAGCATCCATATCTCATCTAGCATAACAGAAAACCTACAACCTGATACCAAGCACCACTATTTCATCAGTTTCCATGTTAAAATAGAAAATATCTACCTATGTCTGTGTTCATGACTAAGGACATCTTGTTTTCCTGTAAAACAAAGGACAGATATTATTTTGAAATTAGTCTAACATTTATACATGTATTATAAAGATACTTATTTATAGTATCCACATCAGTTCCTCCTGTAATTTTCACTAGATTTCTGGAAAACAGAGAAAAATGTGTTTATCTTGAAATCAATGGGTCAGTATTTTATATATATTAATGTAGTTATTCATTTTATTTATTACAGTTTGAATTACATTTCCCCATATCCCTATGTAGAAATTTAATACAGTATTTAAAATTATATATATATGTGTTATTTGAGTATTCCCAATTCAAATGACAACCTGGCAGGTTATACAAGAAACAAAATTATATCAATGTAGTTTCAGTGAATTTCAAAGTTACAATACAACATATTTTCTGTTTAGCTAGCAATGCAGACGTATATCTGAAATTTAGGGGCAATTAACACATAGGCGACACTTAGTCATTTCTTCAGCTATTGATTTGCTTTATGAATTTCATTAAGCTTCAAATGAAAATCTTAGAAATTACGTCTCTCTGTCACTCCAGGGATTCCTGTAATCTAGGTAATAACTTAAATGTTATCTTAATTAGGATAAGCGTATCTTATGTCTGGTCTAAGACCTGGAATAAACAGCCATGTAGATGACTATCTTTTTGAAACAATCTGTTTTTCTATTCAACAGTCTAAGCCTTTGTTCTTTTCTGAAATAACTATGCAAGTAGTTTCTTTGATGAGTGAGAGAAGGGGGTTTTGTCCACACAGTGACCTTTTGGAGTTTTACAAATAAAATGAATTATTTGGCGTATACAACCATCTATATATATATATATATATTAAATAATAATATGTATATATATATATATATATATATATATATATATATATATATATATATATATATATTATTAAATAACATTCGCAGATCTTCTGACAAAAACTAGATATCTACTTGGGTAATAAATGCTGTAACTTCCTCTCAGAGGTCCTTTCCGCGTCTAGGAGGAGAAGTGTTTTGTAACTCCGGTTAGCGATTTCCGTTACTCCTCTCGGCGGTCCTTTCTGCGTCTAGAAAGAGATATGTGTAACGGCTCCGGACAATCTGGTCCCGTTACCTCTTTGTACGTCACAGTGACCCAGTATAGTGATAGTTCATCCGTTTAGCTGGAACTTGGGTGAATAGCTAAAAAGCAATAATAGACTGTAGCGCTACAGGTATTGAAATCTTGGAATAGACTTCACAGGATGCTGTCCTTTAAAATATGATAAGCCAATTCCTGTTAAAAGTCAGGTAGAAAGTCATAATTTTTAATATCCCTTTGTACTAATTTTTCAAATAATTCAAGGTTCCTGAATTAATCATTTATGGGGTAAATTTTAGATTTAGGTTTATGTTTTGAATGTATAATTTCTGGAGTTGTTTTATATGTTCTCTCTTCTGATTTATTATTCCAATTAGACATAATAGCATTTTTTAGAAAATGCCTCTTTAATGTTAACTTGCGAACAAATTGTCCTACCTGTATATGAGTCTGAAATTTATTTAGTCTAGTGGTAGGTGCAAAGTTTAAACCTAATCCCAAAATTCTGCTTTCTTCCTTGTTTAGGTTTTTAAAACTAAGGTTAAAAATTCCTGTTTGTATGGTCATCTCACTCTTCTGTTGAAATTAAAAAATCTAGTTGCAATACGCTAAAGAGGTAATTGTACTAATATAAGCCATTCAACAAAGTATCAGATGCTAATCTCAAATGACCCCAAACAAACCGAAAATAAAAACACTTTAACCTTATTATAGAGAAAAAACGGGAGCCCAGCCTAATGAGATGCGGATGGTTCCCAGGCTACATCGAAATTGATCTAATCCTAACTCATGGATAGGCCAGAAGAATATGTGCAATAAGTTCATTTGAGTAGTGATATACATATTGCATTTACAAAACATTTATAAGACTCGGTGGTCATCACGCTGTCATCATTCTCAAGCGTTCTTTCTAACCCAAGGGAGAAAAAAGGTGTGTGAAGCCCAAGCCAATCACAAATCATTCATACTAAAGTTGAGAGAAAAATGGCAGCGAGCTGCCCATTGCTCGACAGATACGCAGAAACCTACTGATTCATCACTTGCGTATATGGCTAAGTTAGTATTTACTAAAAAAGCTCTGGGCAATGTTTCATGCCAATGCTAATCATGGAGGAGTAATAGAACTCCAGGTCAGTGTAGTACAAGTTGGCAGTACTAATCAGAACACTCCTCTATATCATCAAATAAATGTTAGGGACACAGCTAAGAGTGAAAAAGAGAAATATACCTATACTGAACTGTGATAGTGACTGCAAACAAATATTAGAGGGGGTGAGACATAAGGGCAGATCTCCTGACTAACTAAATTTAAATATATATGCATGTAAATATTATAAGCGTAACTTAGGGACAGCCATAGTAATGTACTACAGCTAGAGATTCGGACCTAAAAGTGTTATAGAACATATTAGTATAAATTGTGAACTAGACTAGATAAATCTCAACTGATGTAAGAGATGATACTCACATCATATAATGACGTGCAAAACATGAGCAACCTATATGTATATTGTAGAAGATAGTGAGTATACAATTGAGATCTAGCCATACCTCTAAAAAAAGATGACTATTAAGAAGAGAACTGAAAAATATGTGAAATAATAATAATAATAATAAATATAGGCACCCCATACCCCCTTATATGTGGATCTCTGATAAAAAAAAATATATAACTACAGCTAGATGCTTGGTTTCAGTACCCAATTAATTACCAATATATGATACCTATAGTCATATGCAGATGCCCACATTTAATTCATTCACACGTACAATTGACTCCCATTGATATGAACAGCAACCTATGTGTGTACCATCATATATACTAACATGCGTGTGACAAGTAATCCATAAATATTAATATTATATAATTTCATAAATTCTTACGTGATGTCTAAAACTAGTGGAGAAATGTGTGAGACACAATAATAGAAGAAGTGGGGAGAGAAAATAGAAAGAAGTTTTTAAAATATAAGAATCATACAAAGAAATCTCTAAACACACAAGATCAAGAAGTTGGACCAATAATATAGGATTTTTGCCCTAAAACAAAGAAGTTAGAAATATAATTTTTAAACATTGGGATATAATAAAAAAAGAGTATGGCTTGAGAAATATAATACAAGACAAACCAACTATAGTTTTCAAGAAAGTACCCATTATTAAATATAAAGTAACTAAGAGCTATCTAAGGAAAGAAACCAAAAATAATACTTGGCTAGACCAAAATCTAAAATGTTTTTTTTTTAAATGTGAGAAATGTATGGGGTGCAAAGAATTTTCCAAACAGGATATACATAGTAGAGAGTTTGAAATGACAAATACTAATACCACTGAAAACAAATGTAAAAATAAAATGTATGAAATTAGGTAAGTAATAATTTGCAATTCCAACAATGTAAAATACTTATTGAAATGTTCATGTAATTTAATATATATAGGAAGGACATCAAGAAATCTGTCAGTGAGACTTAGGGAACATGTCTATAATATCAAAAGAGGGTATAAAAAACATGGACGTTCCGAACATTTCAAAAGAAAACATCAAAATGATCCAAAACACATTGTTTTATATCTAGATATACAAAAAATTACACCTCATTGGAGAGGATGTGATTTAAATGAGGCTTTAGGTAAAATGGAAATTAAGTGGATATTTTACATGAATTCCATAATACCTAATGGACCAAACAATGATTTTGAACTCCACCATTTTTTATGATTTTTTTTTTAATTAATTTAAAAATTTAGGTATTTTTAAATATAAAATAGATATCCCATTTTATAGATGTCTTCGTTTTAGATACTAATATATATTCTCCATTTTGTCTCCTATTTATATAGAATATAAAAAAAAGTTGAATAACTTTTTTAAAATGTAGTACTAAAATTCCTTCTTTGCATTCCATCTTAGAATTAAAATTAGTGGACTAAAACATAAGTTATGTTAATATGTTAGTTATATGTGGGGTCATAAGTTCAATTCCTGATATTGACCCTTTATCAAAATTAGTAATGCCTGCTTCTCACATTAATACCAGTAATGTATTCTTCATTTTCTAGTTTACAATCAGTGGACTAAAACATCAAAATTTAAGATTTTTGTTGAATGTGGTTTTGGGGTCATAAACTCGATCCTGGATATAAACTTTTTCAAATAAAATAATTTTAAAATTTTTAATATAGCTTCTCTTAAAGTTTATATAGATTAATTTTAAAATAAATAATAATAATTCTTATAAACATATTAATTCTAAATAGGTTATGCATAGTATTTTAACAACACTTTTAATAAAATCATAAATATTTAGTTTAAGAATAGTCCAGTGGACTAATATGATAATAATTATTTTACTACCAGTAAAGATTAGAGGTCAAGAGTTTGATTCTCCTTAAACCCATTTTATATGGTAAAAAATATTTTATGGTATAAGTTATGTAACTATAACAATTTGTGAATATTCAGATGTAAATATTTCAGATGAAAGATAATATTGATATTGTATATATTGTATATAAGTTTCCTTACAACATTTTTTCAGAAGACTTCATGAACAATAGAAAATCCACCAGATGTTAACTATTAAGAATGACCAATAAGAAGTGAACAGATGAGTATAAGAAGACCCAATTAACAGCACAAGGACATCCTTGAAAAAGCCAAGCGACTATTTGGTTAAACGATCGTTGGATTGAACATGTGATGTCACGTTGTGGGCAGAAACCAACCTTCTGAACTGCAAACCGTAATCATAGACATTATTTACAATATACAGTCTGTGTAATATATGGATATTCTAGCTGTGGTTGTCCTCTGTAAACCCCTGTGATTTTAACACTTTTTAATAAATTGTTTTAACATTCATCTGAGTTCACTTCTATCAGCTCCTGCTGGAGTCTCCCATTGCTTTTATATCTAGAGCTTGATGTGAAGCTCTGCACTATGTGAGTATACAACTTACATGTGAATTAACCCTGTAGTCTCACAAGACTTCACCATTGATCTGTTTTATTTGAGGCTAACCCTTGAGTGCAGCATTAATTTCCACTGAGAAGTAATCCCTGGGATCACTTATGCACATTTGCACACATTATGTACATTTGGAGTTGGGATTTAGTCTCCAGTTGACTTTTTTGGATATATCCTTTTTGCACTAACAAATTGTTTTTTGTTTGATTTATTATTGTTTGCGTTTTAACAGGTTAATAATTTTATTTTTGTGTATTTAGATGGTATAATAATTCATTGTAAACACAATAAAGGGAAACCAATTTCATGGTCACTGTCCCATGAGTGATTTTGTAGACCCAGCAGATCTCACAATTGTAGATAAGAGTCTCTACGTGAGCTTTAAAGAATTAAGGCAAGTGGAGAGCTTCATGATATCACTGTAAATATAGAAAACCTTTTGCCTGTCCATGTTTTTGTGTGGACAATGCTAACCAATTGCAATGATAATATCAAGTTATTCCTATTTTTGTATTATTCCTGTGTTCCGATTATTATTCAACTTGAGGTGTGTGATTTGTAATTTACTTTATTTCTGTAGCATTTTTACCACTTGAAGCAGTAACTGCTGATTTAATTTTCTTGGCACCATTAGCATGAAGGGGTAGTAGCAGGTTCCCCTGAAATGATCTTTACCTTCTCATTACTATAGTTAAAGGGACATTAAACACATTTAATGCACCACCCTTTAATGATGGGTGCTGCCATTTTGGAACTTAGGTCTTACTGCAGGTATCTGAAGGAGAGTTGCTGCACGTGGGCAAACATATCAGCACAGGAATACTGTATAGTGAAAGCTAGAATTCAACATGGCGGCACTCATGACCAGAGGGAGGTGGGGAATAACATCATTGCTATGTTTATAAAATGTGTGTAATGTCCCTATAAAGGGACAAATAACACTTTGTAATTACAAGATGTTTGTAGTGTCTTGCAATAGCAGATACCTGTAAAATGTACAGATTTTCACAACAAATTGCCACCATGCTCGTCACAATTATTTTTCAATAGCCAAACTTCCCCTACCACTTACCTTATTTGTAGAAGCCAATCCGACCCTGTTAAAGGAATAGCCACATCTAGCCACATTCATTATGCAATGTCATGTGATAACCTCTGCTGAAACCAATTAGGCACAGATATGTTGTGGAGTTAGACTTGTGGAGGTAGATTTAACATTGGTCGAGCGGACATGATTCGCGGTAGTGAATAATGTCTGTTTGACCTTGCTAAATGCCGACAGCATACATTGCATTTAACATTGCACAAGCATTTCTAGTAAAATGCTTGCGCAATGCCGCCCCCTGCTCACCGGCGGCCAATCGCAAAAAGGTGGCGGGGAAGTTAAGGAGCAGCGGTCTTATGACCGCTGCTTTTTAACTTCAGTTTCAGGCGGACATGAAACGAAGGGGGTCGGAAGCAGCATCCGCTGCTTAATAAATCGACCCTCTGAAGTCTACAGTACCAGTCCTCAGAATTGAAATACTTATGATTTTCAGAGATACGAAATACAATTTTTTGCTCTCCACAATCCAGATAGAGATTGTGATTTTAAACAACTTTCAAATTTACTTTTATTATCTAAATTGTTTACTTCTCTTAGTATCCTTTGTTAAAAAAAGATTCCTAGCTAGACTCAGGAATTGCTGATTGGTGGCTACTCATTTATGCCTTATTATTGGCTCACCAGATGTGTTCAGGTAGCTCCCTGTAGTGGATTGTTGCTTCTTCAACAAAGGATACCAAGAAAATTAAGCAAATTAGATAATAGAAGTAAATTGGAAAGTTGTTCAAAATTGTATGTTCTTTCTGAATCATGAAAGAACAATTTTGGGTTTCATGTCCCTTTAAGTTAAATGAAAAGGGGCACATTAATTTATTTATATTACAAAGTTGCTTTATTATATATTACAATCTCATGGTTTACTGTCCTTTGCATTCTTTTTACAAAACCATATATATTTAAAGACCCTATCCTAAATGTGATGAATGTGATAAATCAAGCACATAGTTAGAAAATTATAATTTATAACATAATTTTCCCAAAGAAGTCACACATTGTTTATTGGAATATAATTTTTATTTTCTTACAGTTTTCCAAATATTTCTTCACTAAAGAATCTTCCGAGGTTCCTTCAAGATGTTCTTAATCAACAAAGAGTGAACTTTACAGATCAAAATAGTGTTTCAAATTAGAAGACGTTTGTAACCACAATATTAGCAATAACATAACTGCTATACATAACTATAGAAACACATAGAAAGCGTTTGGATTAGGGGTTAGCAACGTAATGGTACAGTAGGCTCAAATTATACTTAAAACTCATTCAAATCAGAATGAACCTAACAACATAAACCATTCTATAAAATTGTGTCTTTGTGCTTTCTTTAACATCATCAAACAAACATTAGTTACACAGTATCTCTACAAGAATTTTGTTAGCATCTGTTAGAAACCTTGAACAATTTCTCTTTATACAATTTCATTACAGTGATACATTGAATGTTTATGCAGAGGCAAGACTTTATGGATGTTTTACCATATAGCGTTATCCTGAATGAGACGTGCTAAGCTTTTACACTGC
>NC_069505.1:219634726-219644726 GCF_027579735.1 Bombina bombina
TTAAGCAGGGTTCAATTTTCAGTTTAAGGTCCCTTTAATATTCAAATATTATGGTGTGTTATATACTCTAAAGGTAAAACTATATTCACTTAAAGGAAAGCTTTATTCACTAAAGGAAAATAGTCTGCAAAAAAGTGACCGTCTACCCTGTAACCTGCCTAGGCTGTGCATACTTACGGTCGTTGGCGTGTATAATCTGGAAATTCTTCACTGAAGCTTGTGTAACACGTCCGTGGAAATTCAGTACATAAGACTGGGTGTCGTCATTCCAGACAGGCGTTTTGTTGTGAAGTTCAATTACGCTTTCTGTGTTTTTGTTCTGCCATCGAGATAACAAAGTTTCATGTTCCTTTAAAAAGGGAAACATTTTTTTTTCAAGTATGTTCATGCCAAAAAATTTATAATAAACCTTATTTTTCAGCAATAACATCCAAGGGTTTAACCCTTGAAAGAAAAAAAAGATGTTTCATGTAGCTTTAAAGGGACAGTATACTGTAAAATTGTTCTTCACTTAATGTATTTCCAATGAGTAATTAAACCAGCTGCGGAGTATAAAATGTACGAGAAATTGCATTTTGTAGGTTTATTTGTGTATATGAAATAGCTGGTTTTGTGTTTTTAAACCACAGCCTATTGAAATGGGTTGAGCTTAAAGGTAAAATCACATCTCATTTTGTTATCACTTTGTGTACACACACTTGCTTCCTTATATTATATCTGTCTGTAAGCCAAAGCTCAAAGTGAGAACACTGGAAAATTATCATTTTATTAATTATCTCTTCTACACCCCAACAACAGTGTTATTTCTTCTACTGGCTGTGTTTAAATTGCCTTAATACACTCCAGCAGGTAAAATGGATCATTGGGAATAAATTAAAGGGGAGAGAATGTTGGGTAAACTGTACCTTTAATATAATTTGTAAACCTTATTGAATAGCTGCCACATCACTGAAACAGGGGTATAATCTGTGACTGGGGAAAAAAACAAGTCCCTTTGGAAAGATTTTGCCAAAATGAGGAACAAGGTATCTGCTGTCTTATAGATATGAGGCAATTTTACTGTAAAATAGACTAATCTCATTTAAAAATAATCTTCTAAATAAACAACAGAATACATAAAATGTTTTCACGATAAGGTTCTTAAATTTATTGTAATCAACTCTATAAAGAGTGCAAAATTTTGGCATAAATGTTTGTAAACAATTCAACTTACATTACGCGGCTTAATAGAAACTCTTTCGTGGTCCATATTCATTCCAGGGATAATTACGCTCATTTTCCGAGGTCCCTTAAATCCCAAGACGTTTGTTTCCTAAAGAAAAAAAAATATTGCAGCACAAATTTTGTGAGTTATTTTTATTTATTGCAAACAAACAATATTTCAAGAAAAATATGAGACATTTTAATGTAAAAACAATTAGGAATTTCTAAGAAAAGGGCGGAATCTGGAAGTCCCAGAGAGATGAGCGATGCCTTTCAGTTTAAAGTGTAACTAAACTCTCATGTCATGAAGTGCTATATTGCACTGGGTCTATCACTTCTTCACATAAAGAAATGCAGGAAATGCCTCTTGGAGAAGTAAAATAAAATCTGCCATTTTAGAATTTCACTAGGGATTTATCAGTGCAGGAGAATAATTTTATATTATCTCATCTGAGAGGAGAGCTTTAGATTATAAGCCCTGTATAAGAAATCACCCCAGAACTATGAAGAGCCCCTGTTATAATTTACTAAAGACAGTTTTTCCCTAGAGAACAGTCTCACAAAGGGGCATATCCTGCATTTATGTAAGTGAAGGCAAAGTCTAACAAAAAAAATCGCAATTTAAAATTAATATGAAACAAAGAAATTAAATATTGAAATAAAAAATATTAGGTATCATTGTATTGAAAAAATAAAATTTACATTGAAATTATGCAGAAAAAAACGTATTTAACGCACACAGTAAAAATCATAATACAACTATACGGAACATGCAAAAAAATGCTGTGAATTTCATACTCATAATACGCTTTGTATTACGTATTATCCTTATTGTAAAATGAGTTACCACAGCCTCTACTTCTGGACTGGACAGAAGCCTTCCAAGTCTTATTTATTACCTAACAATTTCATCTGAAAATCTCACTGTTTTATCTTGTAAAAGGTGGTGAGATTGTACCAAAATATTCAAACCACTTATTATCCTAATAGAAAAACACATGAATACAAAAGCAGACCTCAACTGTCCCTATTTGAGAAGGAAAGTCCCTGATTCTGAGGTCTGCCCTGCTGTCCCTCTGAGACAGTCATATGTCCCTATTTGGAGAATTTGCCTTTAATTCCACCCACAGAGTGCACGGACACGCCCACAAATCATCAGACACATCCACAACCCTGCCCACTAACCACTCATGATCCCACCCCTCCCAGCACAGCTCCACACACAAAATGGCGACAGACCCTCATCGACATCTTGAGTCCCTGATATCTAGGCACAAATTTTGGGTGGTCTGCACAAATAGAAGCAACTGTAAAATAACAGATGCTTAAAGCAAGTATTTGCTGCAGTATTTCATTTTTAAAATGCGACTCTGCTAACTTCACTCTCCCCAATAAAGTTTTCCTCTCCGGTGAACTCCATTACTTACTATGGGAGGCATCTCACAACTGTCAGGGACAGCACCTTTTTTTTTTTTTTAAAGAACTCTCTGAGGGCAGCCCTGTGAGTGTCTGTTTTTTTTACTCATTGGGCTAATAATTATATAGTTTAACTAATGCAGAATACTACATGCGCTAACAAGTGAGATCATTTTGTTTTTGCATTACCAAAGTATAGGTAAGTCTTACTTGTATGGCATTTGCGAAAAATGCCTGCGTGGCATCGAAACATTATGCCAATATAATCATAATATTTTAAATTTGAAGGAATAAATGTTAGGATTTATGGAAAAATATCCACTGAGTGCTTTCTTGCAAAATGGTTTTGTATATATATATATATATATATATATATATATATATATATATAGGATAGGCACAGTTTGTAAACACACTTAAAGGGATACTGAATCCAAATGTTTTCTTTCATGATTCCGATAGAGCATGCAATTTTAAGCAACTTTCTAATTTACTCTGATTATACATTTTTCTTTGTTCTCTTGGTATCTTTATTTGGAAAAGGCAGGAATGTAAGCTTAGGAGCCGGTCCATCTTTGGTTCAGCACCTGGGTAGCGCTTGCTGATTGGGGGCTAAATGTAGACAAGAGATGGGCAATTATTTGTCACATTTGTTAAAAATTTAATAATGTGACTGCATTAGTTCCTTCTAAGTGGATTCTTACTGAATGTCTGGCATTTATCTTTTGCAAATGTAATATCTGAATATTTAAATATTAACATTTAAATATTGATTCTCATTGATTCCTATAGACTTACATTTGAGTCTATGGGGCCGATTTAACAATGCATGGCAGACATGATACGCTGCAGGGTATCATGTCCACCAGACATTGCTGAATGCAGACAGCATACGCTGTCGGCATTCAGCATTGCACAAGCGGTTCTAGTGAATTGCTTGTGCAATGCCGCACCCTTCACATTTGCGGCCGCTAGCAGGGGGAGTCAATCAACCCGATCATACATGATCGGGCGGATTGATGTCTGCAGCCTCAGAGGCAGCGTATGAGACTTAAGACCGCCGCTTCTTAACTCCTGTTTCCGGCAAGCCTGAAGGCTCACGTGGAAACAAGGGGAACAGGGGCCATTCGGCCCTTGTTAAATCAACCCCATTTTTTAAACATAATATTAAAATGTTACATTTGATATTTGAATGTTAACAGAATGTATAGTATATAAGAGAGTTACCCCTGCACATTAAATAATCATGTTTGTGTATATTAGATAAAGATAGCTGAAGATTATTAAATCTAACACATTTTTCTATGCTAAACATTGGATTAAATAGTTACCAGTTTAACATAAACTACATACTAGCTAAAGGGTATTGTGATTCTTTGTGTGAAGTATTGTGCATTTGGCACCTTTCATTTTTGTTCACTTTAAATCTGCTATTTAGAGATTAAATATTTGCCAATAATAACAAGCAGTATGCCATAAGGATGGCCATGTGGTCATCATTTAAAAGAATTGCCTATATTTTTCTTGTGGGTTTTTTTTTTTATTTTATTTTTTTACTTGTAGTAAAGATAGCTACAAGATTCCCCTCTTTCCAATGGGGGCTCATAAGTTTAGGTAGGTTATAGGGCATCAACACAGTTTATTTTTGTATTATTATTATCTTTTCCATGTAAAGAATCAGACTTTAGCATGTGTCCAAGCCAGGGACAATTTTTAATGACACATATTGTATTAACGGTTTATTTCTTTACTTAACAATATGTCAATTGAACATATTTTCATATTGTACTACTTTGATGGAGTCACTGTGCTGTCAAAGGTATAACAATAAATCAGGGGTGATATGTACATTTCACATTATAGAAAAAGCTTTCCAAATAAAAACAAATAGGTTGAAACTGAATGTCTCTGTGAAGAATGTCCAAAAAACAACCTGATTTGCACAACTTCCAGAGAGAATGTGTTCAAGTATGTTGTCTTTACTAAATGTTGCCACAAGGTGGCAGACAGAAGAAATAAATATCAATTTACAGACTATGGGGCCGAATTATCAAGCTCTGAATGGAGCTTGATGCCCCTGATTTCGTGCGAGCCTTCAGGACTGCTGCTCCATAACTTGTCCGCCTGCACTGAAGCCGCGGACACCCCCTGCTAGCGGCCAATCTGCAGGGGCGGCATTGCACAAGCAGTTCACCAGCATTTATCGATGTGCGGCGGACATTATACGCTACATCATGTCCGCTTGCAAATTAATAAATAGGCCCCTATGGCTAGAATTTATTAGCCTATCATTCATACTCAAGTTGTCCCCACCTTACTCCCCTATGCCAGTCACTACACTGGCTTTTTTTATTCTCAGAACCAAATTCAAAACTCTAATCCTTTCCTACAAAGGTCTCTACAATGCAGTTTCCCACTATAGATTGTATTCAAATAGACACTCAGCATATTTTGTGTTTAATGCACTGAGTATTTTCAAGTTTATTAAAAAAAGAAATGTCGGTAAAATAAAAGGCCCAATATTTGCAGAAATGTTCAACTGTGCTTAATGAATAAAACTGTTATATTTGGAAACTGGGACCAATGGCAGGAAATTGTGTGTTTGGGGTGAGAGATATTTTGAGGGGTTTCCTTCACTGGTATTTTTCTATTTTTAGTATTTATTTATTTTTTTCAGTAAAATAACAATAAAGATAAAAATGACCTTAATAAATTGCATTGTACATGACATTTTAAACAAACAAATTCCCACTGTACTTCTGTTATCAATTTTGCTTAAGTCTCTTGGTATCCTTTGTTAAAGGGACATGAAACCCAAAATATTATTCAAATAGAGAATGCAATTTTAAAAATGTTTCCAATTTACTTCGGAAATCAAATTTGCTTAGTTCTCAAGTTATTCTTTGTTGAAGAAATATTTAGATAGCCAGCTTGTGCATGCCTGAAGCACTACATGACAGGAAATAGTGCTGCCATCTAGTGCTCTTGCTAATGTATAACATTGTTGCAAAACTACTGCCATCTAGTGCTCTTGCTAATGTATAACATTGTTATAAAACTGCTGTCATCTAGTGCTCTTGCTAATGTATAACATTGTTATAAAACTGCTGCCATCTAGTGCTCCTGCTAATGTATAACATTGTTATAAAACTACTGCCATCTAGTGCTCTTGCTAATGTATAACATTGTTATAAAACTGCTGCCATCTAGTGCTCTTGTTAATGTATAACATTCTTGTAAAACTGCTGCCATCTAGTGCTCTTGTTAATGTATAACATTCTTGTAAAACTGCTGCCATCTAGTGCTCTTGCTAATGTATAACATTGTTATAAAACTGCCGCCATCTAGTGCTCTTGCTAATGTATAACATTGTTATAAAACTGCTGCCATCTAGTGCTCTTGATAATGTATAACATTGTTATAAAACTGCTGCCATCTAGTGCTCTTGCTAATGTATAACATTGTTATAAAACTGCTGCCATCTAGTGCTCTTGTTAATGTATAACATTCTTGTAAAACTGCTGCCATCTAGTGCTCTTGCTAATGTATAACATTGTTATAAAACTGATGCCATCTAGTGCTCTTGCTAATGTATAGCATTGTTGCAATACTGCTGCCATATAGTACTGCAGACACGTGCAAACTCCTGAGCTTACATCCCTGCTATTCAACAAAGGATAGCAAGTAAATGAAAAAAAAATGAAAATAGAAGTAAATTGGAAAGTTGTTTAAAATGATATGATCTATCTGAATCATGAAAGAAAAATGTGAGGTTTTATTTCCCTTTTAAATAAATGTTACATAGCTCTGCACATAGCGCAGAATTATGTAACATCAATTTGAACGTTGACTGGCCCTTTAATAACGTTTCTGCTGTGTTTAGATTCATGTGCAATACCATAGTGTGCATTATTCTTTGTGCAAAAGATAACACACATTGCCTTATTTATTGCACTCTGTATATAGTCTAGCCTTTGCTGTTAGATGACTCCATATGCTAGGACCAACAGCTAGGAAATTACTTCTGTATGTGAGGTTTTCTCTTTTCCTTTCACTTTTCATCATTTCATTTTTAAAAATGTGTGCAGAAAAGCAGGCTTTAACCCCCAAAAATACACTTAGGAGAGATGTTTTATTATCTATCCAGTTATGGTTCGCAAGCAGGGAACCTGTCCACAGTCCACCTGAAATCTCAAAGAACAGACAGCATTCACTATTTATCATTGCACCAGCAATTAAATGATGGTCAAGCGTACAAGAACATTGCTTGTCAATCATCCTGGTAAAATCAATCCTGGATTAATTTAATCTATCACCTCTGAGGTAAAAATGACAGCTTAATAAATGTACCCCTTGGTCTATGTACCCTTTAGTTAGCTTCATAGAGCACATCCTATAATATAAAAGGCCAAGTGTGTTTTTCCGAAGCTGTCATGCACAGTAGAGACTGCGCAAGGACAAACACACCTAGCCTTCAGCAAACTAACCTGTCCTCTGCAAGAACTGTAGGCATGATGGGGGCAGGCCGCGTGACTGGGCGGGGTCGGGTGTGACTGGGGCAGAGCCAGGCGTGGCCATGGCCGTGAGAGAGGGAGAGCAACAGAGAGGGGGGAAGAGAGAGCAACAGAGAGGGGAGAGAGAAAAAAGAGAGGTGGGAGAGAGAACAAAAGAAAGGAGAGAGAGCAAAAGAGAGGGGGGAGAGAGAGCAAAAGAGAGGGGGGAGAGAACAAAAGAGGGGAGAGAGAGCTAAAGAGAGGGGAGAGAGAGCAAAAGAGAGGGGAGAGAGAGCAAAAGAGAGGGGAGAGAGAGCAAAAGAGAGGGGAGAGAGAGCAAAAGAGAGGTGGGAGAGAGCAAAAGAAAGGTGGGAGAGAGCAAAAGAAAGGGGAGTGAGAGCAAAAGAGAGGGGGGTGAGAGCAAAAGAGAAGGAAGAGAGAGCAAAAGAGAGGGAAGAGAGAGCAAAAGATAGGGGGGAGTGAGAGCAAAAGAGAGGGGGAGAGAGAGGAGCAAAAGAGAGGGGGGAGAGAGAGCAAAAGAGAGGGGGGGAGAGAGAGAGCAAAAGAGAGGGGGAGAGAGAGAAAAAGAAAGGGGGAGAAAGAGAGCACAAAAGAGAGGGGGGAGAGAGCGCAAAAAAGAGGGGGAGAGAGAGAATGCAAAAGAGAAGAGGAGAGAGCACACATGAGAGAGGGGAGAGAGAGAGAGAGAGAGAGAGAGAGAGCAAAAGAGAAGGAGAGAGAGAGCGCAAAGAGAGTGGAGAGAGCAAAAGAGGTGGGAGAGAGAGAGCAAAAGAGAAGGGGGAGAAAGAGAGAGCAAAAGAGGGGGAGTGAGTGAGCAAAAGAGAGGAGGGAGAGAGAGCGCAAAAGAGAGGGGGGAGAGAGAGAGAGCAAAAGAGAGGGGGAGAGAGAGCAAAAGAGAGGGGGAGAGAGAGCAAAACAGAGGGAGAGAGAGAGCAAAAGAGAGGGGGAGAGAGAGAGAGCAAAAGAGAGGGGGAGAGAGAGAGAGCAAAAGAGGGGGAGAGAGAGAGCAAAAGAGAGTGGGGAGAGAGAGAACAAAAGAGAGGGGGAAGAGAGAGAGAGAACAAACGAGAGGGGATAGAGAGCGAGAGAGAGGGGGAGAGAGCAAATAAGAGGGAAAGAGAGAGAGCAAGGGGTGGGACCACTGTACTGCAAAAAATGAGAAGGGGAGAGAGCCAAACGAGAGAGGGGAGAGAGAGAGTACAAAAGAGAGGGGGGAGAGATAGAGCACAAAAGAGAGAGCAAGAGAGGGGAAGAGAGAGGGAGCAAAAGAGAGGGGAGAGGGAGCAAAAGAGAGGGGAGAGGGAGCAAAAGAGAGGGGAGAGAGAGCAAAAGAGAGGGGAGAGAGAGCAAAAGAGGTGGGAGAGAGACAGCAAAAGAGAAGGGGAGAGAGCGCGCAAAAGAGAGGGGGGGGGAGAGCGCAAAAGAGAGAGGGAGAGAGAGAGTGCAAAAGAGAGAGGGAGAGAGAAAGAGAGCAAAAGAGAGGGGGAGAGAGAGCAAAATAGAGGGAGAGAGAAAGCAAGAGGGGGAGAGAGAGAGTGAAAAAGAGGGGGAGAGAGAGAGAGCAAAAGAGAGGGGGATAAAGAGAGAGCAAAAGAGAGGGGGAGAGAGAGAGAGCAAAAGAGAGGGGGAGAGATAGAGCAAAAGAGAGGGGGGAGAGAGAGCAAAAGAGAGGGGGAGAGAGAGAGCAAAAGAGAGGGGGAGAGAGAGCAAAAGAGAGGGGAGAGAGAGAGAGCAAAAGAGAGGGGGAGAGAGAGAAAGCAAAAGAGAGGGGGAGAGAGAGAAAGCAAAAGAGAGGGGGAGAGAGCAAAATAAAAGGGAGAAAGAGAGAGAGAGAGAGCAAAAAAGAGGGAAAGAGAGAGAGCAAGGGGTGGGACTGCTGTACTGCAAAAAATGGCCCGTGCAAACGGACTTTAGGACTAGTAGGTAATATTTGACAAGTGAAAAAGAAAATAATATGTTAGAGGAACAGAAATGGACAATAATCTTAGCAACATGCTGCCTTGATTGTTATTTTATAGATACATTTCAATTTCAGAATGCAAAACTTTTTGCAAATGTCCAATTTTTGCCACTAGATGTCTCCCTTGATTAACAATCCATAAGTATTTTCTAAACTACAGTTTGCCACTGTGTTAACAAAATCTCAATTGTTTTGTTTCAGTAGAAACGCTAACAATCTGCAAATTCGGATACGAATTACCATTGGTGCAGCAGTTGCAGTGGTACCAGGGCCCAAATTCGGGGGGGGGCGGAGGAACAAGTCTATACATAGGGCTAGATTTATCAAAGCTGAGGCGTACAGGGGCACGAATACGCGCCCCTGTACGTCTCAGCTCGCCTGTGGCGGGGCGAAATTACCCGCAGGTAATCAACATTGCACACGAGCGCAATTTTGAGCTTGCGTGCAATCCCGCCCCCTGCCCGTGCAAGCCAATCACGCACGGGCAGGAGCTGTCAATCTCCTCGGTCGGACTCGACCGCACAGATTGAATTTCTCCACCTTAGAGATGGCGAAGAGCTTAGGGAAGCAGCGGTCACCAGACAAATCATGGCGAGCAAGTTCTTGTGAGAACTTGCAGCCGTAGGGGCTTGATAAATCAAGCCCATAGTAGTGTGCTTACAGTAGGTATCATTATACAGCACAGCATATTTATCAAAGTATAAATACTCATCATATTTATGTTTATAGAAAGTTACATCATTATACAGCACAGTGTGTGCACTGTCAGTATTATTATAAAGTGCAGCATGCTAATTATCAGTGTTTGTATATATATATATACCGTATCTTACAAAAGTAAGATACACCCTTCACATTTTTGTAAATATTTTATTATATCTTTTCATGTGACAACACTGAAGAAATT
>NC_069505.1:219649726-219652226 GCF_027579735.1 Bombina bombina
TTTATTTATTTAAAATAGTAATGTTAGTTTAATTTATAGTTTAACCCCTTAATGACCGACGACGTGCAGGGTACGTCCTCCAAAAAAATACAGTTAACGACCGAGGACGTACCCTGCACGTCGTCGGTCTTGGAATGCGGTGAAAGCGATCCTGATCGCTTAGAGCCGCTTTCCGGTTATTGCTCTGATGCCTCCTGCATCCTGCAATAACCATCCTTGGCCATCCGATGAAGAGAGAGCCACTCTGCGGCCCTCTCTGCATCGGACATCGATGGCCGCAATAGTTGGTGGGTGGGAGCTGACATGTGAGGCAGGTGGGCGGCCATCTATGCATGGCTGATGCAAGAGGGGGCGGGATCGTGGGCGGGGTAGCCGGGGGCACGCATGGATGCGCATGTGCATGGGGCGTGGGCGTGTGCATGGGGCGGGATTGGGTGGGAACCGCTACACTACAGAATTTTTTTTTAGAAAAGTGGGAGAGAGGGGGGGAGGGAGGGAAGTTATATAAAAAGGATCTAAAGGATCTGGGAGGGGTGGGGGGTTGGTCTTTGTGGGGGGACGCTACACTACAGAAAAAAAATAATAATTTTTTTTGTAAACTGGGTACTGGCAGACAGCTGACAGTACTCAAGATGGCTCCTAATAAGGTAGAGGGGGAGGGTTAGAGAGCTGTTTTGGGGGGGATCAGGGAGGTTGGGGGCTAAGGGGGATCTTACACAGCAGTACTTAAAGGGATACTTAACCCACATGTTTTCTTTCATGATTCAGATAGAGCATGCAATTTTAAGCACCTTTCTATATTTGTAATATTATCAATTTTTCTTCGTTCCCTTGATATCTTTATTTGAAAATGCTGGAATGTAAGGTAAGGAGCCAGCCCATTTTTGGTTCAGCACCTGGGTAGAGTTGCTGATTGGTTTGCTACATTTAGCCACTAATCAGGAAGTGCTACTCAGATGCTAAACCAAAAATGGGCCGACTCTTAAGCTTACATTCCTGCTTTTTCAAGTAAAGATAGCAAGAGAACGAAGAAAAATTGATAATAGGAGTAAATTAGAAAGTTGGTTAAAATTGCATGCTCTATCTGAATCATAAAAGAAAAAATGTGGGTTTAGTGTCCCTTTAAGATGGCGGGGACAATTGTGCGGTGGGTGAGGGAAGAGAGCTGTTTGGGAGGGATCAGGGGGTGTGATGTGTCATGTGGGAGGCTGATCTCTACACTAAAGCTAAAATTAACCCTGCAAACTCCCTACAAGCTACCTAATTAACCCCTTCAATGCTAGACATAATACAGGTGTGATGCACAGGGGCATTTAGCGGCCTTCTAATTACCAAAAAGCAACGCCAAAGCCATATATGTCTGCTATTTCTGAACAAAGTGGATCCCAGAGAAGCATTGACAACCATTTGTGCCATGATTGCATAAGCTGTTTGTAAATAATTTCAGTGAGAAACCTAAAGTTTGTGAAAAAGTGAACAATTTTTTTTATTTGATCGCATTTGGCGGTGAAATAGTGGCATGAAATATAGCAAAATGGGCCTAGATCAATACTTTGGGTTGGCTACTACACTACACTAAAGCTAAAATTAACCCTACAAGCTCCCTAATTGACCCCTACACTGCTGGGCATAATACACGTGTGGTGCACAGTGGCATTTAGCGGCCTTCTAATTAACAAAAAGCAACGCCAAAGCCATATATGTCTGCTATTTCTGAACAATGGGGATCCCAGAGAAGCACTTACAACCATTTATGCCATAATTGCACAAGTTGTTTGTAAATCATTTCAGTGAGAAACCAAAAGTTTGTTAAAAAATATGTTAAAAAAGTGAAGAATTTTGTTTATTTGATCGCATTTGGAGGTGAAATGGTGGCATGAAATATTCCAAAATTGGCCTAGATCAATACTTTGGGTTGTCTTCTAAAAAAATATATATACATGTCAAGGGATATTCAGGGATTCCTGAAAGATATCAGTGTCCCAATGTAACTAGCGCTTATTTTGAAAAAAATTGTTTTTTAAATAGCAAAGTGCTACTTGTATTTATTGCCCTATAACTTGCAAAAAAAGCAAAGAGCATGTAAACATTGGGTATTTCTAAACTCAGGACAAAATTTAGAAACTATTTAGCATGGTTGTTTTTTGGTGGTTGCAGATGGGTAACAGATTTTGGGGGTCAAATTTAGAAAAAGTTTTTTTTTTTTCAATTTTTTCCTCATATTTTATAAAAAAAATTATAGTAAATTATAAGATATGATGAATATAATGATATTTTTAGAAAGTCCATTTAATGGCGAGAAAAACGGTATATAATATGTGTGGGTACAGTAAATGAGTAAGAGGAAAATTACAGCTAAACACAAACACCGCAAAAATGTAAAAATAGCCTTGGTCCCAAAAGGACAGAAAATGGAAAAGTGCTCTGGTCACTAAGGGGTTAAACTTAGTTTTTTATTTCACAGGTAAGTTTTTATTTATTTAAAGATACGGTAGCTATA